>NC_057413.1:49538099-49838099 GCF_019320065.1 Cervus canadensis | reverse complement strand
GCAGGACTAGAAATTCAATTATTATTAAAAGAGGTACAAACTTTCCTTCACTTTCATAAGAACTTAGGATAGCAAGAAATGCTAAAGATAATACAAACTCTGTACTTCATTACTTATTTATGCCTAAAATTGGATTCTTGATCTCGTACATACACTCAAGATACTCTCTCCCCAGTCCTTTCCATCTCAGTTAACGGCAAAGTCATTTTTCCAGTGTCTCAGAACACTTCAGAGTCATTCATTGGTTCCTCTATGACCTCACATTATGTTATTATTCTTTCTGGGTCACTCTTCTTCAGTTAAAGTGGCCTTCTGGACATTCCTGCAACTTACCAACCCTGTTCCCACTTCAGGGCCTTCGCGTGCATTGTTCTCATGGTCTGGAATCCTCTTTCTTTAAACATCTACAGGTACTGCCTTCACTTTCTTCAAGTCATTATTCAAATAACACTTCCCCAGTGAGCCCTACCCTGCTAGTCCAATATAAAAATCACAATTCTCTTACTCCTTCTGTGCTTTATCTCATTCCATAATCTCTTCTCTGTTGTATAATTTTCCACCTCTAACACTAATGGCCTTTTAATATACTATATAATTTGAGTATTCATTTCACTTACTGTCCAACTCCTTCTAGAATGTGAGTTTGATGATGGCACAGTTTTGTTTTATCCACTGCTATATCTGTTGCTCCTAGAATAGTGCCAGACACACTATAGGCCCATCATAAATAATTGCTGAATAAATGAGCACCTATTACTAACTCTCAACAAATATACTCTATTTTCAAAGGTAGAAATGTAAAAGTTGTTTGTTTCCAATACAAGAGGTATTATATATTAGATTCTATGGGAATGGAGCAACTTAAGTTTCCATAAGTCTAGAGAGGTCAGGGGCCCGATGAAACCCTGATATTCTCTGATTCTCTTCCCATTGGAGTCTTGAAAACATGATCATTTTCTAGCAGCCAAGCACTAATTTTAAAAGATCCTGGAATGTTAAACCTGCAGTGAGTTTCCTAAGAGGATGGATCATAATTAGAGTTCTACAAGCTGCTTTTAGTATTTCTTCTCTCATCACTTTGCTGCTCTTCCTACTTTGAAATATATGAATATAATTGGAAGGTTTGAGAAGCCAATTTGATTACACTATGAATAATTATGTGCTGTACCTCCTTCAGTGTATCAATATATTTGATTAATATATACCTTTCCCTGTTGGTCTTTTAAAATGCACATAGTTGAACATCCAAGTTGGCCTAAAGCAAGAGTCTGACAAAGTTAGTTAATTTTTGGAAGCATAAATATGAAAGCTAAAATTATTCTGCACACCTTTAAGATCCATCTTTTGGTCATTTCTATTTAAAAGAAGCACAGAATTTTAGGGCTACAAGATTGTATTTTACTTGGCTTGATTGCCTTATTTTACACTTATGAAAACTGATCCCCCAAGATACAAAATGACTTTCCCAGGTACCATGGAACTCAATAACTGTTTTGGTCGGAACTTCTTCTAAGATTAAAACAAGGTAACTCCGAGATTGCCACTGAAAACCTGTTCTTGGTATAAGGAAATTAATTGACTATAGCAACAATTACAATGTGGAATTCTAAACAATATGCAGTCTTACCCAGTTTATTTCCATGGTGACTACATAAACACTAGAAAAGCAAATTAAGCAAAGGATAAAATAATTGATAAAATGATAAAGAAAAAGGCTCCACAAGCATCCTAATAAATAATTAAGAGTCATGGGTCACAAAAGAGTTAAGAATTTGCAGGTCACCTAAAGTGAACTATTTTACGGCATTCACAGGAGGAGAAGAAGTCACTTTCTCACAGAGATGGTTCCATAGTATGCATGGCCTCTGCTATTATTTGGAGGATTAGGGCTTCTTTTCTTACCAAACTAATCTAGCCATCTTTTAAGGTGCCAAGAGGTATTTCTGCTTAGATATATACCTTTTCTGTTTGCATTAGTGAGTCTATATTAAGGTTAATATGCCAGAGGAATGTAAAAATCTATGGTAGCAATGCTCTTTTTTCCTTTAATGGCTTTGTTCAACGGATGAGGACTTTTTTGTGGTGTGATGAATTCAGTTTGGCCTCCTGGTGTGTTTTCTCCACGTGTTTGGAAATCACGTATTTTTCTGAAAGCTGGTAGTCATCAACATCTTATTATTGGCACTGATGTCATTGTTTTAGCTTTGTTATAATGAAGATACTTTAGTAGTATTGATAACTGAGGATCTTTGATATTAATTGAATGGAAAGTATTTTTGACCCTTTGTGGACAGGAATGCTCTCAAACTACAAACAAAATTATAGCTAAATCGAATTTTTAAAATAGATTTTAACAGATTCCAGGAGGTAGGAACATTAAGATAATTCATGTGACTTCAAAGGTAAGATCTTTGTGAATAGCACGTCACTACTTCCTAAGAGTGAAATTTTGAGCTCCCTCTACCAGAACCTTGGTTAACTGTTTCTTTTCTCCATGACACCTTTCTTATTGTGTGTGATTATATGTAGGCCAGATTCCAGTGGCTTGAGAGTAAAGTCTGGATACTGTTCTGAAAACTAGATTAAATCTGGTCCCCATGTGATGCAGGTAAAACTCCCATGAAAATATCAGTATGGCAACACTGATTGAAGATAATTTTAATTGAAATTATCTCCTTTGGGTTGTATTTCTGTAGATCTAATATTAGTATTTCTCTTAATTTTCTATTTTCTTGCTAATGTACTTGAAAGGGTTTTCCAACAATTTTATAAACCAGTCTTCCTTTTTAAGAAATTATGACAGTTTTCTCTGTTACTTTCCCTTAAAGTCTACACTTTGTCCACCAATGAACTGAGCCTTGATTTACACATTACGGTGAGTTTTACATCTTAAACATATTTATTCTTTTGAAACTTTAATTATTTGGCAAGTATTTAAGTGTTGGGGAGGTTGAAGAGACCTAAACACGAAATTAACAGAGGACTCAACTACAATCCACAGAGGAAATAATCAAATAAGTTGCTATTTTAAACAATGTAAGCAAATAGGAGGAAGGAAGGGATTATTTCAGAACACAAATATTCACCTGCAAGAAAATAACCGAAGTAGTAACGCTTAAAAAACTGGGAGGGTAGTAGTTAAATCTGAAAAATAAGGAAAGCAACTCAAGTTACTCTTATGACTGTATTATTTAAAGAAGTATATCTGTATCAATCCTGAGAGGACAGGATGCACAGCTCAAAAGTGGGAGTCAAGATTCAAAAATGAGAAGCAGGCTAAAATTCTAAGGAAAAATAAATATAGGATCATGCATCAAGAAGCCTTGAAATAGCAAAAAGGTTTCAATCAAAACGTAGTCGTTAAACGTTAAAATGAGGAGGGGGGAAAAAGTTGCTGCGGGTTATCATCTTCCACTGCCTGTAGGGGAAGGATGGAGTGGGGATACGCGGGAGCCGGCGCAAGACCGGATGTTTCACTGTCCCATAAAGGGTCCCCTGTCCTCACATCGGCATCGCGAGCGGTCCTCTGGGGAAGCAAGCCTTTCTGATCTTTCCATTTCCCTGCACCATCCTAAAAGCACAGTCCTGCTGGGACCCCCGTTCATCCCAATTCTGAAGGAAACCGTTAGAGAGGCCAATCTCTGCCCTGAAGTTGAAAACAAACTTCCTCCGTCCCTCGAAAACTCCAGCCCTCTCAGCTCATTCTTAAGGAGTCCAAGCTTGGCGCTGAACACCCTCCAGTTCTCAGTTCATCCCCACCCCTCTCCCAGCAGCCCTCGTCCTAAAAAGGCCGCCGCGTGGCTCGGGGTCGCCCGCCCGCCGGCCAGGCGATCAAAGCACCACGGCCTTCGGAAAAGTGGCAGCAGGCGCGCGCCGCGAAGCCCCGCCCCCAGGGAGTGTGGCGGAAGTGGCTGGCTGGGAAAAGGAGACCGCGCGCCACCTGGCCGAGCGCGCATGCGCCAGCGCCCGCGCCGAGAGTGGTGGGGGCGATCGTAACCCTCCCTCCTCCACCTCCGCCACCCCCGCCCCACAGTGAGAACCGGGCTCACGCCATCTTACCCCCCCCCAACCACGTCCCCTCTGAACCACCCTTTCCCTTTCGACACTTTCAGCCCCCCACCCCGCCCTTTTCCAAGCGTGTCCCGGGCCGCCGCCGCAGAAACCGCACCATCTCTAACCCCACATTCTCCACGCGGGACGCGCAGCCGTGTCTACAAGTGTTCTTAGAGCAGAGGTTGTAGGGGGCATCGGGGGCGGGACGGGGGAGGACGGCGTGAGGGCTGGGGTCGCGAGGGGCGCCGAGCCCACAAGTCTGGGCCCCGCCCCGGCCCCTGTCCCCGGGGGGGCGGCCGCGGGGGGCCCCGGGCGTTCGCGCCGGAGGCCGAGGGGAGAGCCGAAGCAGCGTCTCCAGAGCCGCCGGCCCCGCGAGGCGCCCGGGTTCCCCCGCGGAGTGTGGAGTTGGCCTTGACTCCTCCCCGTTGGCGGGTGGGCGTGGGGCCAGGGGAGTTGGGCGGGCGAGTGAGAGCGGGTACCGCTGGGTGTGTTAAGAAGCACCTTCCGCCTGTCATCTAGGCCGTGCTTAGGGGGAAAGAATTCTTAAAGAAGGAAATTGTTGCTTTATGGGCTAGGTGGAAGAAGAGTTAGGTAGTGTTAGAAGAAGTATAGCATCCTGGAAAAGGAAAAGATTGACTCCCTCCTCTCTGGGGTGAGCCCACATCTGTGATCCCTGGGGAAATTATTTAGCGTGTTTTTGGCTGGGTGTTTTGGTCTGTCAAATGGGGGTAGTAGTAGCTTAGCTCAGAAATGTGAGGATTAGATGAGATAATACAGGTTAAGTGCTTATTGCAAGCTCCAAGCACTGATCAGTTGTCTGTTAATTACCTGTCATTTTTATCTCCCTGTTTTAAGGAATTCAGAATGACTGTGACCTGGCTTTCTAAGTGAAAAAAATGAAACTGGCCTCGATTTATAGGGGGCAGTGGAATGTAATATGTGACACTCAGAGGCCTTCCTGAAAATGTGTTATTTATGTACACGTGGATAAATGAGCTTAACTCCATGAGGTTATAAGACTTTAAGCTACCAATATTTCCTTGTAAAGAAATGATGATGGATTTATCTGGGAGAAGAGGATCTAGAGTCTTAGTGTATGTGAGGGATAGAACTTTGGAAATAGAATTAAATTCGTCTATGAAGATTAACTTGAAGACCAAATTGAGTACGGAACTCGTGGAATTTCTGGTGGATGTTTAAGAGAGGATGGATTTGACTGATATGAATAAATTTCCTGATAGTTACTATTTTGCAAAAATAAAGTGCACTTTACTGTGCTATTACACGTTTCTTGTCTCTGGGAACATTTAAGAAAAGATCTAGAGCAGCCCTGTCCAGTGGAACTTGCTGTCGTTAGGGAAATATTCTGTGATCTCTGCTGTCCTAATACGGTACCCACTAGACACAAGTCGCTCTTAAGCACTTGAAGTATGGCTAGTGCACTTAGAAATTTAATTTTTAATTTTATTTAAATTAATTGATGTCGGGAAGATCCCCTTGAGAAGGAAATAGCAACCCACTGCAGTAATCTTCTCTGGAAAATCCCATGGATGGAGGAGTCTGGAAGGCTGCAGTCCATGAGGTTGCAAAAGAATCCAACAGGACCTAGCGACTAGGCAAACAAAATTAATTGAAATATAAATAGCGGCTTGTGGCTAGTGGCTGCCTTGTTGGACAGCATAGGTCTAGAATCTAGGCCTTGAGACCTTTTCCAATTCTTGATTTGGTTGAATTTTAAGTCAGAGAAGCCAGTTCTTAGAACATTTGATGCCTTAGGGAATCATAATTATATTCAAATAATACCTTTCATTCAAATACTGTAGTTCAAAGCTTGGGTCTGTTAATACTTATTTACAGCTTGCAAATTAAAGCAAAGCATTCTTTTGACTCCTAGGTTGTACAGCTAATGCCAGATTCATCTGGAGAGTCATCATAATACGAAGTGGAGTTTCCTTTAACCATTACTGTACTGTATTGTGACTGGGTGTCCACTATCTTTTATCACTTTGGTTAGTTTTCAGTGAAAACCTTTCAACTCTTCTATTCCTAAAGTTTTTTCAGTTTGAAAAATGGTGTTTTTTGTTAACTTTTTGTATAAGAAATAATTTGATAAATTATAATAGTAAACTTTGAGCATTGGGCCATTGCAGTAGTTTTGTGGTTATTGGTATTCAAAACTCTTGAAGAGATAAGTCTGAAATTTAGCAGTATTTTGCAAGGATGCTTTCTTTGAAATAGAGTTGTTGTTTTTTTTTTTTTAAAAAGCAAATGTTTATAAAGTAAACTTTTGAAGAAAACCCTAAAAAAAAAACCCCACTTTATTTATAGATAACACACCCTTAACTCTGGCCTGGTGTCTGTAGAGTGGTACCCTTGGTCTCAAGGCTGATGATAATCCTTGGATCTGGAACAAAAACTTGAAGCTCATAAATAAAGCATATACAGAGAATACCCCATAGCATACAAATCAAATGGATTGCTCTTATGTAGGGTGACTTTATACCCTGCTCTTTTGGAGACAGTCATGGTTTAGAGCCTGTTTGTCTCAGCATAATTATTAATAGGGATCCTTTCATTTTAAAAAATGTTCCAGTTGGGTCCACATAATAATATGGTCACTCTCCTTTTAAGCTTGTTGAAATTTGGAGTATATAATTTTAGGAGGAGTAAATAAATGTACTGTGGTCTCAGAAATGTACTCACTTTAAAGTAGTGACAGATATTGCTTATGTGCATAAATAACACATGAGCTGTCTGGAATAAGGCCAGCAAGTGACCTGTGCGCCTAAGCCACTGATAATTAAAAATTTCTACTTTTCTTAGTATAATTGGATAGCAACCTTGGGTACTTTGATTGTTGGTTTTCTCTAAAAAAATATTTTGTTGTAGAGTCTGCAAAGAAAGTTGGACCATGCCAGTCAAATCAGAACGTTGAGTCTTCTTGTTGAAAATAATACCTGTTTTACTTTATGGTGAAATTGAGCAATGAAATTAGTTAGAAATCGGCTTACCATGTTAAAGACCGGTTTCACTTAAATAGTAAAGAATAACGATTCAATCTAATGCATTATTGTGTTAATTGAATTTATACTGTAGTGGATTAAAATACTTTATTGAGAGTCAAACACATTTGGTTTGATTCCTCACTGCTGAGGGTTAAATGCAGTAACCCAGGTGATGTGTTGGGTGCAGTGCTGGGTGCAGCAAAGTATTAGCTGCCCTAGCTTTAAATTTATCGAGTAATGGATCTGGAGATGCATGGTGGATAAGTACATTTTGGATTAGTTTTAACTAATTCCAAAATCCAAGTGTACACATTATCTGCCCTGTGATTTCAGTTGAGGTGTTTAACTTTTCTGAGTCTTAATTTCCTCATCAGTAAAATAGGGTTAGTACCTAACCTTAACCTACCTCCTCAGGATTACTGGAGGCTTCAGATGAGAACTTCTTAAATTGTTGTCTTGTTTTTCAGATGTTAATTTAACTGGTTTAGTCTCAACTGGTCTACCTCCTACCTCCAGTAAAAACTGACCTTAAATCTGCAAAAACTGTTTGCATGTATTTTGATTTGTGAATCAGCACATACGTAAGATCATTCTCTTTTACAAATAATACCGTAAGTCCCAGCAATGGTGCTTAATTGATCTGTTTCCAGTATATTCCCTGCACAAAACAACTCCATACTAACTGCTACGGGAAAAACCATTTTCATGGGCACTTGATGTTTTCCAAACTAATGCTCTATCTTATTTATCCAGAGATGTCATTCCCACTTAATAGGTGGTACTGATGAGTCTTTACATTCTGGAATAGATATGTAAGATTCGTTGTTTACACTACTGCCTCTAATAATGCCTGACTAATAGTGGATATTGAAGTTTAAGTTTATGAATATGAAAATAACATTCTGTCTGGCATATAGTATGTATTAGTTGCTGAAAAACTGTCGTGTTCCTTGAATTTTCACAGGGCAGTAAATACGTGAACTTTAAAAATTATAAAATATATAAATATACATTACTTAAAAATCTTAAAGTATACTTTTGCTATTTCAAATGCTATAGAGGTTTTTTGACTGAATCCTTTATATTTCACTTTTTTTTCATATTAATTTGTTTCTGAATCTTTCAAAGACTACTCCTAAGCATAGTATTCTTTCTCTGAGGATATACATGTTTAATAGTAGTACTTTGGGATATGTTTTCAAGAAACTGTACTTTTGCTTGGGTTCATCATCATCGTCATCATCGTGATGAACTGAGTATTTCTAGGTACCAGGCACTGTCTTCAGTGCTTTGTGGATGTTACTTGATGTCACCTATGAGAGGAGTATTTTTAATCTCCTTTTTAAAGTTGAGGGAACTGAGGCAGGGAGGTGATGTGACTTGCCCAAGGTCACCTGGTAAGTGTTAGAGCCTGTATTTGAACTCCAGAGCCCAGCTCTTTACCTGCTAAACCGTGAGTCGGCATAGACAGATACTTCACGACAAAGTTCACTATGACAAACACATTGTGGAGGACTTGTGAGTTAATTATAACCAACTTTTATTTGTGTGTTCCTTGTGGGATAGTAGAAAGAACTCTGGACCAGAAGTCAGGGGACCTCAGTTTTAATCCCAGCTGTATCGCTAAATAGTGATGTGTCCTTGGGCAGTTCAAGAAACCCCTCTGGACTTCAGTATCCTCACCTGAAAAATGAGGGATTTGGATGAAATTAGTGATTTTCAAACTGTAGTTCTGAACTTCAGATGTCTTTGGTCCCCCCTCCCGACAGTCCATGGCATTGCCAAGAGTCGGACTCGAATGAACGACTAATACTTTCACTTTTTTTTTTTCACCCGCCAGCGTGCATAGTTATACTTTGCCCATTATGGTTGTTTGTCTGTTTGCCTAAGATTTTCTTTTAAGCAAAGAATTCCTGAACTTAATTTTTGAAGTTATCAGTCTCTAAGAAAACTTAATGACAAGTCCCCTGGTACTACTACTCAGTAATTCATATTTTAGTGTGTTAAAACTAAGGCACTAAGGTAGAAGGGTGAATTTTTGTATGTATGTAGGTGGACTGGATATTTTGGGTTATCTAAGATCAGAGCGTTTTTTTGTATGTTAGATTTGTGACCTTCACCCAGTGTTTTTACTCTTAGCTTCTTTGTTAGTTGGGGGGAAGTACATGCCTAATAGGATGGTTTTGAGCAAATGTGAGCTAATGCAGATGAAAGAGCCTTTATAAATTTTGAAATGCTCATGCAAACTCATCTCTTTTTCACATGCCTCCAGAAAATGTCCCCCTCCTTTTTCTGTTTAGTCATATTAAGTGTGTTTTTAACCACATGATATTTTATTGAATTGTTTGTACTTAATATGGACTTCTCTTAAGATTTAATATTTTTAAAATGTGAATCTGGACTGGAAGAGAATCTTGATGTTTAAGAGATCTCCTTTTTTGACATCCTTGTCAAATATACTTACTTCTTACTATTAGAAGTATAATTGATTCCAAATTTTTGCACATATCTGTAAAGTTAACCATTGTCACTCACTTGTATATTATTTTATGTAGAAACAAGTGTTTTCAATATTGGAAAAATGAGCTTGCCATTTTGTCAGGGTTTGGATATCATGTATTTTAGGATGATCTGACAGGCAGATTGGCTGTGCACTGTAAGAAACATTTTTGCAAAGAATAAAAATTTTTTTTGAAACTCTAAGAGTTAATGCTTAAGAAACTCAGTATTTCTTAAGGAGAGTACTGTATATGAAAACACATGGAAAAAAAAAGAAAGCACATGGGGTAGAAACCTACATTACTATGAAACTAAAGAAAAAATGTAATAATAGAATTTCACGTGTCTCTGACCAGTGTGTCACAACTTCTTGTCAGTAGGTTAAAAAAAGAAATTGCTCATGTAGCCAACTGAGATATGTAAGCTACTTTATAATCTATCTAGAGGGAATTTTCGTACTTTACAAGTGTTTTGATATTTTCAGTTCAAGTGTATTTTTTGAGTGCTCGTATGTTGTAGCCACTGTCTTCTTTACAACCCTCCTCTGAGATAAATTATTCTTGACATATCGAGAAACTAAACGAGAGATTAGTTGACTGTTATTACCAAGTTCTAGTATGTATTAACTTGAATTGGGGTGTATATAAATATATTGGAATTACTATTGTATTGTCCCCAACTAGACACAGAAGTTTTAAAATTTTGCACATTTTGATTTGTTTTTTATTTTTTATATTCTCAGTGATTGACTATTTGGTATTATTTTTCACAGCAGGAGGAAATTGAGATCATGATATAACTTGAGCTTTTTTTTTTTAAGCAATAAAGCTGAAATGTAGTGTGTAATAGTGTTGGTTTAACCATAATCTCTTCCTATCTTTGGAGTTCTATGAAAATGAAAATGTTCTGGTTATAACAGAACATTATTACTTTATATTATTTGGGATTATTACTTTATGTTATGTGGGATGCTCAGATTATGAATGGTTGAAATTGAGACTCTTAGATGCTCAGAATCAGTACAGAGGTCTGCTGAATTAATTTTTCTCAAGAGTGAAACAGTTAAAAAATTCTGCTATCTTTTAATAAATGGATAGACTGATGGATTTCACAATCCAGATTTTGACATTGTTTTGAGGGTGTTTTAACTAGTAATAAAGTTTTCAACTCTGAGGTATTTTAAACTAAAGATGTTTTGTGGCATTTCTTCTTTGGTCATTTAGTCACTAAAAATATGAGCTATAAATAGAAACCAAGTAACAGGTTCATTACATTTTTGCTTAATTCACATTTGTGATGTACAACTTTACTACATTAAAAATTTTTTTTTGTCATGATATTTTCTAAGGGGTATATCCTTAAATTCCATTATTTTTATTAAAAGATACCAGTTTTTCTACTCTGGAACAGAATTTTACAGATGTGATGTAATATTGGCTATTGGCTTAATGATCAGGTTTAAATATAAGTATTAATCAGTGATGAACTTATTCCTTGAGTTCACATTTAAACTGTGGCATGTTGAAATAATCTAGGTCTCCATCTGCACATCTGAATTCATTTTGTAAAATATGGCAAACAGCTGCATTTCAATTGAAAGCTAAAACAACTGTAGGACATTAACCCATTGAGAAGATTACAGTAGGTTTTCAGTTCCATGTTAACTATATTTATTAGAGAAAATTGACTTGAGTGCTTCTGCTTTTAACCGACATTTATTTTTTTTAATGTCTGAGAGATAGGAAATAAAGCATTGGAATGATAGGACTTTGATGTGTAAAAAAGTTAATGTCTAAAGAAGTTAATTATCCCCATCATCAAACAGAATGTGGGCACAGGAAATAATTTTAAAGATTCTAATGCACTATCAGCTCATCATGTCAAGAAAAATGTTATCCACCTGTTTGACTTAAGAATTAAATAACTTGACTGTAAAAGGATGATCATGGTTATAATAAATTGAATTGGGACCTTTTCCCTCTTACTAATAAATACTCTTGATATGAAACATTTGCAGTAGGGGCACAATCTAAGAAAGCTGGAGTTTTGCTATGAAGTTACTTTCTGAAATGTCTTCTCTTCAGAGAGTGTTAAAGCAAGGTGACTGGATTTGCAAAATGAAAAGGGGGGATTACTCTGGCAGTATCTCAGGAGAGTCCCACAGAATGGCATGCCTTCAGATCTGACATGAGTCAGCCTAAATCATAACTGCTTTTGGAGACTGGGGTTAACACGTAATCTTTAAGTTTAACATCTCCAGGATGTCGTATCTCTTGTCAATTTCTCTTGGGACAAGTGAAGTATTTTCTAAGTTCAATGGGGTAGCCAAGTTCCTTTTTTAATCACTGTGTCCTGATTCTGTAGGACTGTTCCTGGAAGTACTTGCTTTCCTGTCTTATTTTTCCCCAATCTTGGACTGATGATAGAATTTTTTTTTTTTTAAACTGAGTTCCAAATGGTGTTTCCTCTTTCCCTCTAATATTTGTAGAAAAAAAGTACTTACCCACCCCCCGCCCCCCCCAGCCCAAAAGTCTTCATGAACAAACAGGACAAATTTAGGCTTAAAAAGATCGATGGTCTTTCACAGCATTAGCTTCTTTATTTTAGAATTTTGGTTTTCAGGCTAAGTTTGAGTGAAACCTTTTTCTTTCTGTTTCACTGCTCTTACATTCTCTGTTGAATGATCTTTGCCTGGCCTTAGGCCCCTCAGATTAGACCGGGGCTTATGTTGGCAGAGAGTTAGTCCTGCTACAGAATGATATTGGGATGTTCCAGATCTAGCTACCCAGCTAGAATGCTGCTTGCCTTAGGTCTCTGTCATTTTGCCTTCTCAGAAGCTTTATATGTGGCCCATCTCAGACAGTAGTTTGTAGTAGTTAATTTTTTGAGCTTTCACTCATGAAAGTGAAAGTGAAGGTCGCTCAGTCACATCTGACTCTTTGTGACCCTATGGACTATACAGTCCATGGAATTCTGTAGGCCAGAATGGTGGAGCGGGTAGCCGTCCCCTTCTCTGCAGCATCTCGCCAGCCCAGGGATCGAACCCAGGTCTCCTGAATTACAGGCAGATTCTTTACCTTCTGAGTCACCAGGGAAGCCCGCTCTCTCACTCATGGGGCTCTGCCTTTCAGTGAGTGAGTGCTTAAGGTTTCCGGTATCAGTTTTAGTCTCTGTTGCCCACCAAAGTGGTCAGGTTAACGGATGTGTAAAGAATACATTTGACAGCAGTGTGGAGATTGAACTGAGATGCAAGAAAGAAGCTAGAAATAGAACTCAACAAGAAAGGGAGGAGGTAGAAACATAAAGTAGAATTTATTTGACTTCTTAGCAAATTTTAGGGTGCAGGAGAAGGAATCAAGGATGATGACTTGAGATTTTGAGCCAGGCAGACTAGTGTCTGATGCAGCACTGATGTCAGTGTGAAAGCAGAACTTATTTTATAAGGAAACTGATGAATATTTGTTGAATTATATTGAGGTCTTCTAGAGAAAAGTTTCAAGTTTCTTAACCTTTGTGATGGTGAAGTAAAGATAATCTAAATTTGTCATAAAAGTTCTTAGCACATCAAGAAAGGGAGAATTCTTGAGTTCTGTTTATAATAGTTAACATTGTATACTGACTGCTTAGAACTGTTCTGGATGCTTTGTTCATGTTAGTTCATTTAATCCTTACAACAACCCTGATAATTGTAATCCTTACAATTGTAAGGATTATTGTAATAGTGTAATTGTACAATTGTAATATTGTAATCCTTACAATTATCATTACCATTTTACAGATGAGGTAACTGAGGTATAAAGAAATTAAGGAACTTGCCCCAAGTGCTAGTAAAGTAGTGGAACTAGGCTTCTAACCTTTGCGGTCTGATTCTTGACTCCTCATTATTTTTGTTATATTTCTCAGTACTGCTTAATTTTATTATATATTTTATATTTGTTAATTCCTCTTTACCTCTGCAAACTGTTTTTTAAAGAAAGTCATAGTATTGAAAAATTTATATAAACATAAAGTAGTAACATTTGTTGAGCACTTCCTGTGTCCTTGAGATAAAAGCCAAGGCTTTTATCTACTTTTATTACCTAAATGTTTTTTTCACTAATTCTTATTTATGGGACTGCCACATACAGTAAATAAAATGGTGTATATTAGGATTGGCATCTAGTTTTCCCATTATGCATCAGTTTAATTTTATTGGGAAAAGAAATCACATTTTAAATTGGTGAATATTATTTAACCATAAGACTGTAACATATCACAATGCTAACTTCTGATCTACTGATTGGCTTTATTTCTGTTGTTCGTAGTTTTGGCTGTGGTTCAAATGGGAATTAGGTCATGTTTTGGTTTTGTAATTTTGTATCTTACAGCTGTGCAACTTTTTCTTTAAATGAAATGTTACCTGAAACCCCAATATATAAAATAGAAAAATCAGAGTTCTTGTGTTCAGGATGGCCAGGGGGAGCTCACTGAAACTGGGAGCTTACTGAAATATTGCCAGGGAATCTTAGGGCTCCCTGGAACACATTTTGAAAACCACTGAGCTCTATTAAAATACCTTAATGAGTATATTTCTCCCAATACTTACTGTAAAATATTTAATGAAAAGTTTATCGCACAAGCAATTTTTTGATATATTTGACTAAGCAGTTTTCTACCTTGCTATTTGATTTTAATGAAGAACAAGTATGGATAAATCAGATTTTACATAAGACAAATCAGAATTTAAAAAATTTTTGTGGTTTTTTGAAGTAATTTATAATTGTTTCCATTTTCTATGCATTTACTTATAGCTAAAATACATTTTGTAAGCTGAGTTCTCTTTTTTATTTAGATGAATAATACTGCAGCCAGCCCAATGTCTGCTGCCACTTGTAGCAGTGGAAGAAGTGCAGGGAAGTCTATAAGCTTCACAGCAGAATTGCAGAGTATGATGTGAGTATGGCTGTATGTCTCACTACTCTTTTAAGTTTGTTCATGTTGACAAGAGACAGCGGAAATAACAAGGTTGTAAAATTTAACTTGAAAATTTGTACTTAAGTACAAAATGAAATAGTCTGATAACATTTTAAATAGCCATGTATAGAAGGGGCAAATTGGTTAAAAATGCAACAGTGATACTGTATTCTGAAAGAATTGGTTCATCTTCATAAAAGAATGAATACTCATGTAGACATTTGTGCCCTAATTATTATCTACCCAGGTCTGTATTATGGATTGTTTATTGTATTTTAGATTTAGAAAATTTTGACATTGATCATATTCTTGGATAGTTGGAAGTATTTTCACAGAGTTCTCAAGTTTTTATCAAATGTCAGTCATAATAATTCCATGAACCTCCCTTGGTTTTCAGTTTTGATAATATTTCTGTATTTCAGAACTGGAGAAAAAACTTAGGACATTTAAAAAACACATTTATTTCATTTTTCAGAAATTGCATATTCATTAAGATTTCTTTCCTAAGGCTCTTTTCAGCTTGATTTCTGGCTTCTTTCATTGAGACTGCATAACTTGATCGATGAGAGGTAGCAGATTTATTAGAAATGTCTGCTGGCACATATTAGTTTTTCTTTATTATTGGTTCAGGAGACAATTTTCTGCATATGGGGGACAGCATGTTAGAGCTCTTCTTTTCCTGTGGCTACATTATTCATGACATAACCAGCAATTTTAAAAGAATGTTTCTGTTGAAGTTTTAAGTGGGTGTATATTGATAGTCTTCATAGTGGATTAACTCCCCTGTGTGATGATTATCGTTCAGAGGAAAAATGAGCTTGAGCATGTATCTGATAGTTGCTTGGTAAACATACTTTAAACAGCATTGAAAACATTCAAGTCACAGGTTCTCAAACATTGGTCCTGGGATCCCTTTAAACTCTCAGTTATTGAAGACCTTAAGCAGTGTTTCTTTATGTGAATTGTTTCTATTATTATTCATTGCTTAGAGTTTAAAACTAATAAAAATGATTCATGTGAAAAATAATAAGCCTATGATATGTTAACATAAGTAATATATACCCTATAAAATAATTACTTTCTAAAACCAAAAATTGGTAACACATTTTGTGAGGTAAGATGAGACTAAATTAAATGTGTTAATTTAGGAGTTGTATGAGATTAGGCTGTCTTTTAAATTATGGAAACTTTTAAGGGTTTATGCTTATATACACTTTGTGTATTTAAAGATTTTAGCTATAGTATAGTAGCTTTATGCTAAAATTTTATGTTGTACTGTTAATTATGTTTAAAAACTACTAAACATGTTTTGGAATGTTTATAATAAAGCAAAGAAATTCATCTTCTTGTAGAGCCAGTTCATTAATTTACTTTGTAATTTTAAAAACTTTTAATTTTGAAAATTTCAAACTCATAAAATCATTGGAATAGTATAGTGAACTCCATACATCCATCTTCAGACTAACAGTAATTGTGTTTTGCCAGTCTTCTTTAACCTTTCTCCCTACTCCTCACTTTTTTAAAATGAAATTATTTGATAGCAACTCCAAGCTATCATATTTCAAATTTGGCATTATTTATTAAAATATTATATTTATTATTAAATGAAAAAACATGCTTAATAGCTGAGGTCAGCAAGCTATAGCCATAGACTGGCTGCTTGTTTTCAAAAATGAGATTTTACTGGACCACAGTCACAGGCATTGTTTATCTGTTATCTATTGCTGCTTTCATGCTTCACGGCAGAGTTGAGTGACGGAGACCATATGGCCTGTAAAGCTGAACATATTTACTATGTGGTCCTTTACAGAAAGTTTGACGACCCCTGATCTATAATAACAGCTTTCTGTAAGAAGAAAGCTGTATTTCCTTTTGTCATTTATGCTTAAAAGAGGTTCTACTTAGTGCATTGGATAGACTGTAGGCCACTTAAGAAAACTGAGAAAAAAAGAAAATAAAAGCTAAATTCAGCACTTTCTTATTAAATACTTTTGCAAACATCTTCCCAACTAATGTGCTTAAGCTGGATTCAGAATGTAAAAGTTATTGTTGGCCACAGCTTTGGAAGAAATGTACATTTTCCTTCTATTTCAGACCTCATAGAGAGGCTACTCCTAATAGTTACATTCATCATTTATAGTCTGAAGTTATTTTTTTCTTCTTATGAATTGCTTCATAGAATAGGAAAATGGGGCCAAGATTAGGGGAATCTTTTTTTAATTTACCAATATTTTCTGATGGCATAATGTTTTCAGGCTTTTGATTATATAAAATTAGAATCTATATGCATTTGATCCTTGCTTATGTGATTTTAAATGAGAAAGTGTAGCCTTAAGTGTCTGTGTTTATTTCATGTTGTAGGAGTTTCATTCTATGAATCTTTACTTTTTTTCCTCTGCATTTTCACAGTTCTTCTAAGCCCTTGTGTGTTGTGTTGCTTCTTTTAATCCTCTCCAGCTACTGTCTTCCCCAGCCATTCACCACTAATGACGTGTTTTTTCTTGACTCCATGACCTCTAAATAAGTAACAGTATTGTAGTGTCATTTCCAGGGAATGGCTTCACTGAAAGGTGTCTGGTTGTCAGGCACAAATGGAATTGTCAGGATCTGCTATTAAATACAGAGCTGGCAGCTGGTCTGTCTTCCTATTAGAGGCTTGATAGGACTGACCATATTTTAGGTTTGGGTGAGAAATACTATATGAGTGTAGTATTCACTAGGACATGCTTCAACAGATTTTAAACTAAAGGACTGGCAGTCAGACAGTTCCTGGGGGGTTGGGAATGACAGCAGCTTTACCTTACCTATGCTTGTAACTTAACACTTTTGCTCTATGCTCCTTATCACAGCTTTTTGAATAATATGTGCTAGGAAGGGTCCAGAGGCTTTTCATTTTAAAGTTATTGAGCTCAAGTAGCCTGTAAATTAAAAAGTAAAATCTTTTCAACCCACATTGCAGGAATTTTGAACAATTTATTAAATAATTTAAATTAATTTAAACACACTTCAAGGAATCTTCACTGAGCTTTCTCTTCCTTATTTTACTCCCTTATAAATTTCTTTGCCTGGTTATATTGTACTCTTGCAGGTTTATAGTTCTGGTGATAATGTCAGATTTCACTGCTTGCTAGCATTTAGTAATTCTCATGTGACCAAATTTAAAAAAAAAAAAAAGGATTTTGTTTGCATGCTACTTATATTTTCTAAGAACTCTTCCAAGTGAAATTTCAACCTTATCTAAAATCCACAGGGTGAAAAAAGTGTTTTCTAAATCAGAGTTTTCTTTATAAACAATGAAATTCACTCTTTTAGTTGTACTATTATGCAAGTTTTGCATTTTTTAAAAAAGCAACATTGTTGAACCCTTGTATGGCAAGACCTGAAGGCCTTCAAGATAGTCTAGCGGTAGAGGTGAATGAATGTCATGTGACAGGATGTGAAAAATTCCATGGTAATACGAAGTGGGGAGTGATGATCTGAGTGTAGTCTTCCTGACTTTAGGTCTGTACTCTTGACAGCATTCTGGAACATCCATTAAGTATTCTGTTAGCAGCTCAAACTTAGTGTGTCAAAAAATGAACGAGTAATTTTCTCAGTAAGATTTGCTTCTTCTTTGGGGAATTTTGGGATAAATAGCAATAACCATATGTACATTGCTACACTAGAGTAAGGGCACAGTTGTGTATGTGAAATGGTATCATTTGGCTATTATATAACATTAAGAAATGAGTTGTGAAAGAATGTGTTCCTAATTCTATCCATACCTTAATCTGACTATCAAGGGATCTAACATAAATATATGAATTAATAATTGATAGTTATTAAATGGCCACAGGATTCCTTCAAACACTGAGTTTCCCTGGTGTATTTAAATTTTTCAGGAGGCTGTAGCAAAGAAATTCTTAACTGTGATAAGTGGTAACATTAATATATTAATATTACGGTTTCAGAGATGCTTTAATAAGGCCAGTGATAATATCAAGTGCTGTTGTGTGTACCAGGCATTCTCCTGAGCACTTCCACATACCATTTCATTTACTCCTCACACAACCCTTTGAGGATAGTGTTATTACCTTTTATAGATGAGGAAACTTGAGACACACGTGTTTGTAACGCCAAAAATTGCCATTGCAGCAACAGGAAGTCTACCTCCAGAGTCCATGCTCTTAACAAATTATGCTAAACTACATTTCAACTAATAAAACTTATTTTGATTTACAAAATTTAGTTTACAAATGAACTTTTACCAACTTATGTGTGACCAGTGTGGTATAAGGAAGTAATAATGGGAAAGGCGAGTAATTGGTTAATTACTGTTGTGATGAGATCTAATTTTTATAATAAATGTTGGATTAATTTGTACTTGCATATTATCATAGCATTTGTTTCAATTTCTTATGTCTAACTACCAGATCTTTTTAAGCAAGACCATATCAGAACCAATAAAAAGTATAATTTTTCATAGAAACTTAATACTTATGTACTCCTTATTGGATGCTTATATGTGTGATATTTCATAATCTTGAATATAAACATGGCCACACTGTTGAATAGTTAAATATTTGTCCTACTTTTGTATTTTGTCACTATTAAATGATTTATTTTAATTCTTGATATTTAAATTTCGTTAAAATATGCATATAAACTTATCTTTGTACTTTCTGTGAAATTCATCAGTTTGGAATGCTTTAAGATACACACTGGTTTATAAATACAAGAATAATGAACATTTTCAAATTGTAATACAGAATTGGTCATAATCTTTCCTGAAAGTTAGAAAACATGTAAAAGTTGATTGAGAACATAAAAGCATTGTGAAGCTGAAGGTTGTTTATACCTTTTTTCCTTTTAGAAATGAAATAAGGTAATGTTTAAATTGTTCGATCCAACTGAAGTACTTGCACTGAAAAAGCATATCATTTTATAAATGTGACAAAATACAGTTTTGAATTTGTATTTAAATATCAATTATTTCATGGAAAGAAGATAGCTAGGCCTTTTATTTTAAGATACATAATTACTAGAGGGAAAACATTCTGTTCAGTCTTAGAAATGAATTCTTGAAATTCAGGGAGATAAGAGTCATTTAATAATTCTGTGATGAAAATCCTTGGCCTGTGGGGAAGAATTCATGGATTTGTCATTCTGAAGTTGTAGTACTGGGTAAGTGCAAGTTCCTAATGCTGGTCAGTGGGAACACCTGTTCTGAGCTAATCTGATGGCAGCACCAGGGCCTAACTGATAGATGGTTATTTACTGACTTCACTTATCTTTCGTGCTAACATTCATACATTCTACTGTGCTCTTGAGTGCTTCCCTAGACCCTGTTGAGGGTGTTATGTAGTATATGGCTTTTGTGTAGTAGTAGCTTTCTAAAATCTGAAAACTTCTGAAATACTTGTTTCAGATAGGCATTGTATATTTGTATCTACCTTATACGGTTTATATGAAAATTAAGTGAGGTACTGAGTCAGAGCACATGAAAAACACTGGCCCATGTTTATTGTTCCTGGCACATGATAATCAATGTCCTGTTAGTGCTTATCATCATTGTACTTAAAAGAATGATTATAATCATCAACCTGTTGATTTAGGAAGTTTATAAAAATGTTTTAGGTGTAGGGAGCAAAGTTTGCATTTTTATGGAGAAAATTTTTATAATTAGAGAGAAAAAATTAATTTGTCTATATTATAGCATGCTGTCCAGTAGAACTTTCTGTAGTGATGGAAATTTCTGTTTCTGTACTCTCCAGTATGATAGCACTAACCACAAGTACCTTTTGAGTACATTAACTGAGCTAGGCAACTGAGCAGCTGAATTTTGCTCTTTGTTTTAATTAGTTTAAATTTAAATAATTACACGTAATAAATGGCTTCCATTTTGGACAACACAGAAGAAATACGGAAAGTAAAAATACATGAAATACTTTTCTGGTATGCTTATATTTTTGTTGAAATTGGAAAAATACATGTTACATGATTTTGTTTTGTGTTTACTCTTAACGCTGTCATCCATTCACTTTTTACTCCTTCTCCCTTTTTTGGGTTGTCATTGTCTTACAGTTTTTCAGTGATTTGGGGATGTTAATTTTTGGTTACTTTGACAGGTCAGATTTCATGGGGAGGTTTAATATTACCTTCGTGTTCTATTTTATAGGCAGCCTGGATAATACTGAATATTAAAAATGTTCTGTGAATTTACTTAATATACTTATATTTAGTCTTTCTGAAAATCCTGTGATTATTGCTCTGGGTATATTATATTGCACTTACTTATCATGCCAGTTGTGTAACTGAATGTGTAATAGCATTGTGAATTTTGGGTGCTTGTTTTCATGTAGCTGGATTTGCAAAACATTTGGTAGCTATATAAAGTTTAGCAGTATGTTGCATAGCATTCTGTCAGTTCATTATTTTTATTTTAAATATGCTGAGATTTTGAAAACTTATTTTAAGTGTATGAAGGTCAAAATTAATTTTTGAAAAAGATGCTCAATAAAAATGGATTCATAAATGCTGAAAATATATTAGAAAGTGGTTACTAATTTTGGGTAGGAAATTAAAATTTGTTATCTATGATTATATGTTTCCTCCTTACAAGAAATTCTGTTGATACAGAATGTAAACAACTCATTATATGGATATCTATTTTGTTTTTAATCCTCTGTTATTGGACCATTTGGTTATTTCCAGTTTTTACACTGATATTGAGAATGATGTAATGAAAGCTTAATATCTTATATAAAAGTCTTAGAGGAAGATTTTTTCTGAGTCTAAAAGCTTTTTAGATAGTAATTTCTTAATTTATCCTCCAGGGAAACTGGACTTTTTACATGTCTACCAACAGTTATGAGAGTACCCCATCTCTCTCTGACATTTCAGCAGTAAAAACATTGTGCTTTTCTTTAGCTATTTTACATAATAACTTTTCTTTGACTACTGAGTTTGGAATTATTTTGGCCATTTGTATGTCTTCATTTGTGGGTGTATGTTCACATTCTGAGCACAGTTTTACTGAGTTCTCATTTTTCCTCCCATTGTTTATTATTATGGGCTTTTAATATATTAGAGACATAAAGCCTTTATTGATCATAATATAGAAGTCTCCCCACAGCCCCCCATGCCCTTCATCTTTTGGTTTCCATAAGGTTTATTTCTTTTTAACATGTTTGTTTTCACTTTCAATGTAGTTAAATCTGCCTTTATTTTATTACTTCACTTTGACAGAAAGTCTTACCCGCAACTTTTGTACAAATCATCATGTACTTTTCATATTTCAGGCTTTTATTTTCTACAGTTTAATATTTAATCCATTATTTTGTCGTATAGTGCCAGGGAGGGTTCTGAGTTAAAACAGTTTTTACTTTAAGTTTGCTTGCCAATGGTCTCACCACCACAAATATATAAACCTCCCTTTTCTCTCAGAATTGAAATGCTACCTTTATCAGATAATGAATTATTATTTTTGAGTTTTCTGCTTTGTCTATCGAATTGTCTATTCTTTTGCCAGTACTACATTACTTTAGTTATTATAGCTTCTTAATATGTTTTAATATTTGGTATTACAGTTCAGGGTCACCTGCATAACTTCTCTTTTTAAAATATTTCTTGTCTCTTTTCCTATTTTTATTCTTCCAGATGAATTTTAAGGGATCATTTTATCAAGTTCCAAAGCAAATTCTAAGTGCAAATTTTAAGCAGTTTCGTTTTTCTTTTCTTTTTATGCTTTCTGCTGTATACTCAAATTTCAGACATTGGTCTGTGTGATTTATTTTAAAGTCAATTAATGAAATAATTTTAATTTTAAAAATTTTATTTGAAACAACTCTGGATAGAAACTGACTAACAAGTGACTTGGTTAACTATTGTGTGATTAGAGATGCTGAAGAACTCAGTTTTCTTTAGTGTTTGTTTTCCTTGCTTGAATGTAGAATTGTGCTGTGCCTGCAGTGTATAAAAATCAGCCAGACTATCGCCTCAATTTTCAATTAAACAATTATTGTCTTATTTTTGAGTGAAGAGCATGATTGGAAACAAAAGACTAGCTTAATTTTTTAATAAAGACTAGCTTACGACTGTATCCTATTAGAATTAAAAATCAGGACATCTGTGCCATATATATATTATAGAGAATAAATATATTTAGTATATTTATTTTATAAATACATGAGGTAATCTAATTGATAAAATGGATTTTATTTTGACCATTTTAATGAAAATATTTCTATAGTAAGGTTATTATAGCACGTTTATAACTATATACAGATGGATTACCAGATACAATTTGAACTTTTTTTTTAAACTGAAATTTCATTATAAATATCAGGTGTTGCAGTCCACTTGTACCATTGTGATGCCCTAGGATACCATTGAAGCATAAAGTGTAGTTTGCTCCTGTGATCAGTAGTCCTACTTTGCTCTGCTGTTTCAATTTATAATTTTGGGGGTTGAGTTTGACGTTTTCTCTCTCGTTGGCATCAGCTAATTTTGCTGCTGTTGTGCTGTAGTCTGGCAGGGTTTCACCTTGCCACCCCGCCCGCCAACCCCCGCCCCCCCCCCACTTGAATGCTGCTTCTGGCTACTATGGACTAGAAATTAAATTTATCAGATTTGTGTCTAAAATAAGTCACACTCTAGGAAAGCCTGATACATGTTCTCTTCTGAGAAAAGTCACTTGATCTTTGGTGTGTAAACTTAATTATCAATTTTGAGAGTTGGTATACTTATTACTTTTGGTTTTTGGTTGTATTTTAGTAGCTGAAATTGTTCAGGTAGCAGGTCAGAGTTTATTTGCAAATCCTTTGTTTGGGACCAAATCTCTTTTCATAATGAAACAATGTTAAGAACTTTAGATTGCTGGGTTAGTTCAATACGCGTAATTTTTTTAACCCATAAAAGTAGTGTAAAGTCATATTTTCAGCTATGCATAATTATCATTCATACCATTTTGAAGAAGCAGGCAGGGTCAGTGACTGGGGTTGGCATGGAAGGGAGGGAGGTGGGGAAGCTTGAGAGTGGTAAGGGTTTGTAGTGCAGCAGTGGAGCTAGGGAGAGAAAGCGCATCAGGAACACGCTTAGTGCAGCCCAAGTTGTCAGGGGCTCTGCAGAGCTCGTTTGGTTGTTGTTCAGTTGCTATGTTGTGTCCGACTATCTGTGATCCCACGGACTGCAGCACGCCAGGCTTCCCTGTCCACTATTTTCCCGAGTTTGCTCAAGCTCATGTCCATTGACTCATAGGAGGGCTCTAACAGCAAGGCTGTATACTTTTCTGTGGTGGTGCTCTACTGCTGGGCGTGGGACTGGAAAAGAAAGGTGATTGGGTTGATTTAGGAATTTGAAAGGCAGGTAAAACAGAAGAATACTGAAATTCAGGGTGTTAGAGGTTCTAATCACTGAGCCTAGGCTAGTGGGGAGGGATGGAATAGAAAGGAATGAAGTCGATTAATTTGTTGAACAGTGGGAGAAGGGTTTGGAGAGTTCAGTGAAATATAAAAGTCAGTAAAGTATAAGATTAATTGAGAGAACTGGAGGAATAGGAAATATAATAAAATGGAAAATATCAGCTTGGAGAGCTTATCCCCCAGGAAGACATCACTGGCCTGTCCAATCTTGTTAATTTCTTTCTGTGTGCTGTGTCATCTTGTATTAATAGTATACTCTTTAAAGAAGTCCATACTTTAGTGTATTCCAGGGATCTGTTTACTTGTCTCTTTTCCCACTGTAAGCTTCATGAATCCAGAGCTTGTTTTAACTTTCCTATTTTACAGTACCTGGTACATTTAGGTACCTAATAGGTGCTGAATTTAATAGAATGAATAGGAAATTGTGTTCAGGGTGGGATAGTATAATTTAGGAGGACAATCTCCATGGGACTTGGAGATTATAACTTGCTAAATTTATATTTTTATCTCCCTCATCCCTTGTCTGTTTTGCTTTCTTAGTAACTTTAGAGCTGAAGTTATATCATTCCCTTTATTCTCTTCCTACATTAACTTGAGTTTCTTCTTCATCTTCGTTGCATGAAAAATATATATATTTTTTTGGTGTAGCATTCTATATTTTGAGTGTCTGATTTGCTTGAGACCTCTGCTGCTTCCTTAGAAAATTGTGGCTATGTGTCACATCTGGTTGGATTAAGGAAGGATGATGTTGTGGAGTCATATAAATTTGAGTAAGTGCCACGAGTTCTATTTCTTATATCACTGAGAATTTTATTTGTAAAACTCAAATAAACATATACATCTCTCAAGATTTCTTTTGTGAATTGAACCAGATTGTATAAATCATTTGCAGAGAAGATAGATAGGTGTTCAGTGCAGATCTCCATATAAAATGTCTATACTTTGTAAATTAGTTTGACTTTGTAGGTTTATAGATAGAATTGTACCTCAGCATATTTTTGTAGAATCGCTTATCTGCCTTTATTCGAGAAGAAAGGAATCTAGCTAGTATCCATTACTTAGACTGAATGGAAGATCCGAGAGTCTTTTTTTATTTACTCCTGAAGAAACTGAAGAACAGTGAGGTGAGGTGATTTGCCCTAGACTGTGTAGTAAGTTAGTTTGGTGTTCAAGGGCTATCTATATACCTGGTCTTCTGAATATCAGTCCAGTTTACTTTTCCAGAGCCTGTCTGCTATAAATTAGTGTTAAGTTGACTATTCTTCATTTGTTCTTCATTTTTTAAACCACCAGCACTGACTCAGTTCTTTGTTTTACTGGTTTATTTGAGATGACACTACAATATTGGACCCACTTTAAAGTGAGGAGTGAGGCATATACTTGAAGTGTTTATATTGATTTAGAGCATAACTTCATGTGCTTTATTCCTATGATCATCTGTTATAAACTGCTCTGAAAGTATAAAGACTTCATTCATTTAGACACTACTGAGATGTCTGAATTTCCTGATTAGAACCTGACATTCAGTTGACAAAGAATTATCCTTAAAATTTTTTGTTGCTTTCATGTTTCTTAAGTATCCTTTAAAAGACACAGTGACCTAATTATAACCACATTTCAGCAGCCAGACATGATTTTTTACAAATTATTCTTTGGTTTGAAGTTAGTTTTTTTCCCTCCTTTCAACTCCCAACATTTAGTCTAAAGAGGTGCCTGCCTTTCAGTGTAAGCAGTATGAGAACTGTTCCTCATTGTCTTTTATAAGGTAAGTAGCCTGAGCCAGACTGTAAACCAGTCCCTTGCTTTCTTCATTGAGATAGTTTTCTTGTGATACTGGCAAAATTAAATGATGTGCACAGTAATGTACATTCTGGTGCAAACTCTTGGGCTCAGTGTGGACTCCTAATAAGCAGTTCTGTCACTTATAGGAACAACTCATTTGATATAAAGGATTATTGAATGCTAATGCTTTTCATTTATTCATTCAGCAAATTTCTTTTGAGTGTCTACTATTTGATAGGCAGTCTTCTAGGGGCTGAGGGTATATCAGTGAATAAAGCAACAGCAGTAACCCCCACCTCCACCCCTCACCCCCCATCTCTTGGAGTTAACGTTCCAGTTCTGTTAGAAATACCATTGTTATTTCTTTTTTTTCTCAGAAGTTCTGTTGTGTTTGTAACAAAATTGTATTTTTTCAGTTTACAGTCTTATGTACTTGAACCTGTGGCTTAATTCTGTGTATGTTTATGTATACTGGTAATACTACTATGAAAAAAATCTTAACGTTTAATCAACTTAACTTTTTATTTGATTCTCTGAGCTTTCTAGGAAGAGAACTGTATTATCCACAAACAAGGGTCTGAGATGGGCTTCCCTGCTGGCTCAGTGGTAAAGAATCTGCCTGCAGCGTAGGAGATGCAGGAGACACGGGTTCTGTCCTTGGGTTGGGAAGATCCCTTGAAGGAGGAAACGGCAGCCGTCACTAGTACTCTTCCCTGGGAAATCCCATGGACGGAGGAGCCTGGTAGGGTACAGTCCATGGGGTCACACAAGAGTTGGACACGACTGAGCAACTGAGCATGCACACACGGGTTTAAGTCAGAACTTCCAAAACATCAGTAATTAAGAATGAGGATAATGGATCTTTTTATTCCTGATTTTCATGGAAATGTTTTTCTTGTTCATTGGTAAGCATAATGTTGACTTTTGATTTAAAATGGTTTAAATCACTTCGAGGAAGTAGTTTTATATTTCTGGATTTAAAAAAGAAAATGAAAGGGCGTTGAGTTTTATCAGGTGCCAGAGAGGTTATCTTTGAATGGTTGTACACCTTTTTCACATTTGAGCTACTATAATATGTTAGTAAGTTTTCTATCATTAAACCATGTTTACAATCTTGTTATGGAAATTTATTCTCATTTATTAATTATATCTCTAAAATAAAGATTAATCTAGAACCCACTTGAATCTTTGACTTCATTGTGTCTATCTTTACATATAGAAGTAGTACTGTAGACTAATAATCACATTTTTTGCTTAGCTCATTGTCTCTTTCCTGTGACTTACAAAACCTTTGACAACAGTGTTTGTCTTTTTTGTCACCTTCTGACTTTATTTGAAATTAGTGGTTCTGAAGGAAGAATCTTTTTAGGAGGAGATGCAGAGGGAGTTACTTTCTAATAAAAGAGAACAGGTACGTCATGAATTGACTACGCAACTTGTGTGGATAGAACAGTGTGTTAAGCAATCATTCTTTGATTACCCGTCTTGTGTTTCTGACACATGTCCTGTTTCTCAGATTTGAGAGATTATACTCCAATATTAGAATTTTAATAATGAACTATAAAGCCTGGCAAATTAAACTGATGAAAATCAGTGAAACAGTTTATTGCTTACAAAGACTAGATCTTCTAATGTGATGACTCTCAAACTTCAGTGTGCATTGGAATCACCTCAAAGCCTTGCTTAACTATAAGACTGCTGGACTTCACTTCTAGGCTTCTGATTTCAGTGAATCTAGAGTGAGCCCAATAATTTGCCTTTCTGGTAAATTCTGAGGCAGTGCTGGTATGGATGGTCTAGAAACCACACTTTGAGAGCCAGCACACTACCTCTCAGTGCTCCCTGACTTACAGTGAAGAGTTGATTTAATCACAGTTCTAGCAGGTGAGGACTAAAAGAAAACTCTGTGGGTAAACTAGAAGCCAACAAAGAAACTTAGCACTTTTCTTAACCCTTATTTTTAGTAGACTGAATAATGGAAGATCAAAGGATAAAATGTAGAGGGTTACTGTGATTCTGTCATTGTGATTAAGTGTGTAGAGATAGACTGAAACCCTGATGATGGGATGTTCTTTTCTTTCCTACCTGTAGTTGCTGAAGTACTACACTCAAATGTAGATCCCCCATCCATATTACAATCAGTATTTGTAATCAAGATCCCACTGATTATATAGAGACAATTTTATGATATCAGTGGGAAGATTACAAATTTAAACATCTTTATTCATAAGTTAGTTTATAATTTACTAAATATATATGGTATGCTATGCATGGTGGATTCACTTGCATAAATAAGTAATTACAAATTTTGATGATTATTAAAGAAAATGCACAGGTCACTCTGAAATTGTGAAATGTGGGAACTTAATTCAGGGAAAGCCTCTCTAAGGAAGTTCATATAAGCTGCACCCTGAGGGACTGGCAGGAGTTTGGGCTCCGCAAAGATTCTAGAAAGAGGAAATATCACTGTCATCACTAAATCACTTAATAGGTACTATGCACTCATATTTTTCCATATATTATTTCATTTACTAGCCCTGTTAGTTGGATAATATTTTTCCCAACTTTCAGATGAAGAAACTGAGGATCAAAGAAGTTAAATAAGTTTGCCACAGTTTCCCAATTATTAAGTAGTGGAGCTGGGATTTCATTAAGTCTTTCTGATTCTACAGCCAGACTCTTAACTACCATGTTACATTAGGGAGATTTGAGTATATTTTCTGAATTACCAGATTACATGAGCTACTTTCCTATTTTACTTTTTCTCATTTTGCACAGGGCCCTGATCTTTCCATAAATTAGACTAGAGTAGGACATTTACAGACACATATGTTCAGATATACATATGTATAGGTATTTATATTCTATTACTTTAGCTTACTCTCATTGTAAAGATAACACTTTGGAGAGATTTTGAAATCTTTAGAAGAAAAAAAGGAAATAATCTCATCATTCAGAGATAACCATTTTCACAATTTTGTTATGTTTGATTATTTCAGTGTTTAGGCATTTGTTATTTAAAAAAAATTGTAATCATACTTTGTATACAAAATTACTTACTGATAAATAGACCTACAGTGTTCAAGTGAAGATCTACCTCTGTTTTTGGAATGCTAGTAATTTTATAATAGTTTCATTTCATAATATATTGACTTTAGACTTCATGTAAGTAGTGAGAAGGAAGAGGTTTTACATATTTTATGAAGTCAGATTAAAAGCATTCTGTTAGAGTCATCTTTGGGAGTCAAATTTGGTAAATCATTCTTGACCTTGTTGCTCTGATGGACTGAAGTTTTTATAAGAGAAACTTATTTATAATCTAATTGCTGATCTTTTTTTTCAATTTTAAGGAACAAGATGAAATCTTGACTTATAGTTTATCCTTAAGACTATTTTGTACTAATAGTGTTCCTATTTTTTTTACACTATTACTTTTCATTTATTGATTTTTTTACATTTGCATGAAATTTCTTGGGTGTGTTTTGTGAATACGGAAAAATCATTTAGATTTCAGCCGTCTATTTAAACGACAATCCCACAGGCTTGTGTTTCTTTTTGTTTGACTTTTTTTTGGTCTGTAGCTTGTATATACCCCTTGGATTTTGTGGAAAGACCCCCAAGGATGCCAGAAGAGTTTAAAAATACGTGAACTTAAGCCTTGCCACATTTTATGTTTATTAACCAATTTAAAAAAATATTAAAGGTCAGATTTTGTTTTATCGAACTTAACATCTTGTGTTTAGTGATATATGCCTATTCCTTTTGGGTTCATTACATGTCATTGTGATTTGTGTTGAGGTATTTCTTTTGTGTGCATCTACCTCCAAAAGATTTTAAATACAATTGCAGAACCTTACGTTTGTAACTTGAGAAAAGAGGAAACACATTTTAAAAAGAAAATCGAAACATCATTCCGTAACAGTCATACATAAATCAGTGAGATAAAATTCATTAAAAAACATGATAATTGTTCACTATAGTTTAATGTAGTATAACTCTTTATTTCTAAGCTCTTGGATGTAAATTGAGTTTAGGTATTAGCTAGATACTGTATTACCTGCACATGAGCCTTAAAAATCTTAGCTTCTTTCCTTGATAGCAAATATTTATTGAAAAGTCTAGATTTAAATATATAAAATACTGCTTTTTTTCTTTTCTAGACTTCAAAGTTATTTGTGAGGTATTTTCCTTTTTAATATAGTATTTATATATATTTTATGCAGTATTTACAGTATTTATATAGTATTTTATATAGTATTTTTCTATTTAGTATTTTATATAGTATTTTTTCTGTTCTTATTATCAAATCCTTTTCCAAGTCTTTTTATGTTTTCTTTAGACAACTTTTCATTTATTCACCTATTCCACTTACTCATTAATTCATTCATTAAGTCATCCACTTATTCATGAATTCACTCAAGAAATGATTATTTAATTCCTATTATATAATAGACATTTGGGTACATGATATGGAAGGAAAGTATGGGGAGGAAAAAGAATGGGAATTTTTCTGTACAGATATATGTGTTCAGTATGAATTATGACTTTTATGTGTCTTATCTCTTGTGGTCATCACATGAGATAGGTTTTACCATTTCCATTTTACGGAAGAGATTCAGGGTTTGCATAGAGAACAGAGCTCTGATTTGATCTCAGGACTATCTGATCTTACATAGTGTTGCCTTCCTACATGGGGGATGGTGAATAAATTGAGTATACTCCTGGTCTTCACAGAGGCTATGGTTTGGTGTGCTGTGGTCTCTGGGCTTTGTGAAGATGTCTGCAGAGTGTGAGGTTTAGCTATCTTCTCAGCCTTTCTCCCTTGCAACCAGAAAAGCACCGTTAAGAAGCCCATTTTCCTTACTAGGCCTTCTCATAGCATCTTATGTGAAAAATGGACTTTACAGCTGAAAAAAAAAAGCTTCAGGATCAGTGGTCTAGAAGAATTGTATGTTTACATGTATGTGTAAGTAGAGAAACAGTTTCATAGACAGAAACAGATAATGATAGGAGAAGAATATGTGAAAAATGACAGCTATGCTAGAGTTTGGGAATACAGAGGTAGGTCAAGGGGATTTTCAATTTGGAGTTTGTTAAAATAATGTCATTTGTGCTCTGTCTTCAAGGATGGCTAACGTTTGGCATTGTGGAAATCTGGAGAGAGGGTGGCAATGAGGATAGTAGAGAACACTATGAGGAAGGAAAACAGCATGATGGAAATAGCATTGGAATAGTATAATTGAGTGGTAATGGCTGTGGATTGAAGAATAGGATGTGATTTTAAGTGATAATGCAGAGGCTAGATTGTAGGTATTGAGGGCTGATGGAATTAGTGCATTAGATACCAAAGATAATTCCAGGGTTTTTGTTCTGCAGGAATTAGAAACGGATGGTGCCAGCTGGCAAGTTTGAGTGTTGAATTTTATCATGTGTATCTTAGCTGATCCCAAAACAATTAGAGGAGTTTGTCATAATTGTTTATAATAGAATAGGATAGAAGAAACGAGAATCAAGATTAAACCTAAACGGAGAAGAGATGCAAAATTAGTACCGGTGGTAAAAATGCAGTGAGATATATATAATCAAGTCCCTCTCTGTTTGCTGAGTTGGGGCAAAAGTTTTACTGTTAAGCTGCCTAGAAAATAGGAAAGCATAACGTTAGTGTACTATACCGTCTCAAAAGAAACTAGATTCACAGTCCATGATATAACACATAGCAGTTATTTGGAGTTTAATGTTTATTGGTATTGAGACCTGAGAGAATTTTCTTCCTTGGAGACCTGTGGGGACACTTACTTTATCATGTAGTCGACAATATTCTTAACTGGATACTGGCAGTAAATATAATATTGAGTATCCAGTTGATTCTTCATAACGTCTTTGATGTCCAGCTAAGGAAAACAGCACTATTAAGTAAAAGCATATTTATTTATTTTTAAAGAGGCTAATGGAAAGTCTGATCTCAAGATTACTTGTTTCAAATTGTGCTTTCTGGAACTGTAGATGTTTCATCATGGACCTCCAGGTTCCTTTCCCTTATTCCCACTTTAGTCAGAGTAGCTCTGCCTTTATTTGTCTCATAGATTGGGTTTGCATTTTAAAATCTGATGTTGGAACAGAGAGGTCCATAGCTTAAAGAAGTTTGAAACTACTGACTTACAGCAGTGATATCTAAAGTAGTGTTCAGGGAAAAATTATTAAGAGACTTCCATTTATATATTTTTTTCATGTCTTAAGTTTTCTCTTTTTGTGACTAATTTATAAGGTAAATAATAGGTTATATGTGTATAATTTATAAACAAATGTACAATGGTAGTCATTTCATGTATATTTTATTGATGGGTTATATTGTAAAAGAGAGGAGACCCACTGAGTATAGACAGAGTAACTTTGAGATAATTTTTAATGAATGTTATATCACAAAATTTAGTCTTCAAAACTGCTTGGTTTGCTGAAAGTTTTAAAGTTTAATTCTTTGGTAAAAAACAAAACAAAACAAAAAAACTGGCCAACCTGGATATAACCTCTCTGTTATATCTCCTGTATCCTCTATTAAGCCCCCTCTAATACATCCTCTATTGCCATTTAAAGGCACAAGCATATATATATATATATATATTTTTTTTTTTTCTTTTGCATATTCAGGTTTGACTTTATCTTTTTTTAATAGTACTAAATTATAGTGATTTCATAAGATATTCTTGAGATTTTTTTTTAGCTTTGATATATTTATTTTCATTTAAATCTCAAAACATCCATGGAGGGCGGGGCAGGTAAGATGGATTTTTCCTCTTATTTCGCAGATGGGGAAACTAAGGCATGAGGAGGTGGTTAGTTTTCTTAAAGCCATGCAGGAGAGTAGAATGCTCTAGAATTAAGTTCTTCCATCTGCTTGTCTTTTTTCATTACTTTTTCTACTTAATCATTGCCCTCTGTTAGTGCCTTCTTAAAATATACATCTAGGGCTGCAGAAGGAAAAACTCAAAAAGATAGATGTCAGGATTCAGCAGAAATGAGCATAGTTAGCTGAAAGTTAGGACGAAGAAATTGAATTTTAAATGGAAGGATAAACCTTCAGGCATGGAATGGTGAAAAAGCTTGCACAGATTCCTATTGTTTATTAGTGGCTCCCTAAAGACCAGAATTGAGAAGGATTGTGGTTATGCAGGGTCTCAGTGGGAAAAAATGCCTTCTACCATGTCTGCTGTGAATAGCCTTCTGCTAGCCAGGAAGTACTGTTAAAAATAATCTTCTCTCCAGAATGTAATAAATATGGCAGACACAGAATTTGGAAAAGCCATAGAGAGTTTGGAAAAGCCATATACAGTTCAGTATGATAAGTGATGAAACTGAAACTTTGAAAAACTGTTTTGTTTAATATCATTATGACTATGTAAATAGATTTTACATTTGCAGCTTAGTCCTTTAAAAATCCTATCGCACTAGAAAAATTGGGGGTGAGTTTGGAAGCTTAAGAAAAAAACAGGAAAACGGAATCCTGTAAAAAAATCAAAAGGAAAAATTTATTAAGACTATGTCCTCTGACTGTAATTAATTTTTCACTATGAATTTCTGATATCCTGGCTGACTGTCATGCTTTGTATTTTTTTTTTTTCCATGCTTTGTATTTTTAAGTTTGTTTCCTTTGTGGGGCTACCTATTAGATATTCAGGTGTGCTGAAGAAGTAGATAACTGGTCATGAGGAACATTTTAATATACTGCCCTCTTATTAGCATTGATCTGTTTGATTTTGATTCAGTTAGGTTCAGTGGAGATGTTCTGAGCCTCATAAGAATGAAGCCTGCTTTAGAGAATAGTATATGGCAACTGCTAAACTACCCTGCTTACAAACAGTCCCTTACACTTCAAATTTAAAAATTCTCAACTTGCACTTGTTTTATTGTCTCCCTTGTCTAGCTCATTACATTCTTCATTTCTTAAATGAGCTTCCTTGCTCCATTCACCCGATATATTCCTCTTGTTGTCTTTAAGGCCAATTCACCTTTTGTATGCAGGTTTCTTTTCTCTCTTTCCAGCCAAGAGTAAAAGGCTGAATCTTATACAACTTCCTTACCTGAAAAGTTGACATGCTTTTGTCTGTTCTTAATTTTTAATGGATTTTAAATGTGTGGTAAGCATATCTCTTTGTGGGCTCTATCACTATTGGTGTGCCCAGCCTAAGTATTAACCACTTTAGGTAGTTTATGTACACACATGGACCTTCCACTGGTAGCTTGAAATCTGAACCAGTGCACATCCACATGGTGGACATGAATGAAAAGAGAATTCAGATCGAACAAAAAGAAATAAACAGTACCCGAATGGGCAGCTAAGGGCATGTCCTTTCTAAGGGTGGAGAGTAAGAATAAGTATATAGGTAAGGGGAAATTGAGTCTGAGTCACTGAGGGAGTTCTCAACTGTATAAGAAATAAAAGAGTTGAAAATTCTCTTCAGAGCAGCCTAGGAAATCCTTCAGAGAGGATGAATTTCTAGGAACTCTGTAATAGTCTAACTCCTGTTAGTGTACTACTGAATCTAGGAGATGCTCCAAACCTTGTAGATGTACTTTTTCTTTGTCATGTCTACTTCCTACTGCCTTTTATTTCTCTAAATTGAGGAACCTGAATTGCTATCTCATCTGACAATTTTTCACATACTCAGTTGTCTTCTGTATTGCCTGTTTCATCCAGCTGATTGGAAATGGAAAAAAGACATGACTGGGCACCTGCAATTTTAAAATACTTAACAGTAAATATTAGTATAAAAATATCAAAGAGAGTAATTAGTTTTCAAAATGAGAGTCTGAAGCCCTGTCAGTTTGAGGCCTCTGAGCTTTTATAATGGGTTCTTAAAGACCTGATTGAGGAGCTGCCTAGCAGATGAGTACTCGAAGCCAGCGGTTGCCCTCAGCAGCCGTCTTGCCTCACGAGCTCTGCGCAGTCAGGGCTGCTGGGGAGCCATCTCAGGAACACAGGCCAGATAGTGTTTTTAACCTTCAGTAAGGAACTGAGAAGTTTGTGGGGATACTTCTTGTACAACATGGGTAAATTCAACCTGGTATCTAGTTAATACAGTTGTGCAGCTTAATCATTTATACAGTGTAATTATTGAGTTATTAAACAATTTGAATTTGTCGCATTCTTAAAGACCTTGTTTTACAAGAGAGAGTTATGTACCACGGATCCACTTTCATGTTCAGGCAAGGTGGATTAATTGAGGGGTGAACGTGAGAGTTATCTTTAGGTTTGAAAAGTTATGTTTACAAGTGGAAATGATTAGTCTTTCTGTCAGTTTCTTGCAAGTCTCTCAGAATTAGTAATTAGGAGTGAACAAGGAGGTGCTCTTCGCTCGGTATCAGACAAACTGTGGAACAGAAATGGAGTGGACAACTTCAGGGAGCTGGTAACACCTTCATTGAATGTTATTTTGAATGGGGCTTGTCACATTCTGTGTTTTCCGGGGATCTTGTGAAAATACAGGTTCTGATTCAGAAGATGGAGGCCTGAGGTTCTGCATATTTATATATGCTGATGCTGCTGATCTGTGGACCACACTCTTGAGTAGTCAAATTTATTTATTAAAAAATTTAAAAAAATTTTTAAGTGGGGGAAAATTGCTTTACATAAGTGTTGTGTTGGTTTCTACCATACAGCAACACAAATCAGCCATAATTATACATTTGTCACCTCCCTCTTGAGTCTCCCTTCCCTCCCCTCAGCCCACCCCTTTGGACTGAGTAGTCAGGTTTAGACTTTGAAGAGGATTTAAGAATTGGAAAGTTGATTATGTGTAATAACTGCAGTGATTTTTTTTTTCTGATTGGCTGTAGGTACTTTCCATGTGTTGTCTTACTTTTCACAGAAAACGTTCAAGGTAGGTGGTAATATTTTTAGGATGAAGAGATTGAGGCACAGGGAGCTTAAGTAGCTTGCTCATGGTTTTGTAATTGGTGTGACTGGGATTTAAAGTTAAAAGATATCAGAACCTTTGCTAAATCTGTCATGTTTCCATGAGATTCTGTTGTTTTTGTAAAACTGATTTTTGCACATAAAAAAGAGTTTTAAATTGTGGGAATGTACTTCATTTCTTACAGCTTGAGTATGGGATGAAAAAAAACCCAACCCAGCATTGTTCCCAGTAGCGAATTTGTTCTGTGGGTTCAGGAAAATAAGCTTTTTAAACATTAAAGCATACTGTCAACTAAATTTTAAAAATGATAATATTTATTCATTTTTTAGTGGAAAAATATTGGCAAGTATAAAAAACAAAGTTTTTCATAATTCTGTTATCTAAACATAGTTTTGAGTTCCTCTGATACACTTGCACACCCATATATAATTTTTTAAAATTGGAATTGTGTTGTGTACACCTATTTTTTTCCTACCAACTGCAACTTTAATAATGACATAGCGACACTCTAATTTACCCTTTGCCATTTTTTCTCTTAATCATTGACAAGTTCACCCTCTCTCCAGCTACAGTCAAATTGTCCTTATTCTTCACCCCTCCCAATAATTGCTGCCAAATTCTGCTGGTTTCTTTGTGTTATCTCTTTAACTTGCCTGTGTTTTTCACATCCAGGCTCGATTTCTTTCTACTAGTTAATAATGACTAAATCACCATGTAATTCTTCAATTCATTCTCCTTTGCTTCCTTGGTTGACTATTTTGACTGCACATAAAACCTTTTGTCTTTTCTTACATCTTTTTATTGACTTTGATGAAATCAGTGTGAATACTTGTGCAGTTTAAAGTCAATAAAGTTACCTGACCCTGTTAGCTTTTATTTCTAACTAAAAAAATTTTTTTTTTAACTTCTTGGCACCATTGCGAGATAAGGTACCAGTTTGCATGTTTCCTTTTTAATGTGGTATCTATGATTTTATACTTGCATGTGTTTATTTAATTTTGCTAAGTGATTTGTGTCTTATTTAGGCTTTCTGAAGTTGTTGGTTTGCAGAAGATTGGAGAAGTCTCTTGATGTTTGTAGATGCTCAAACAGCTTTCTCTTCTTAGTTTGTTATTCTCAAAAATGTCTCATCTACCTGTCATCACCTATGGCTTCTGGTCAATGCATCTTTTCTCAGTGGAGCCATATAGATTGAGAAATGTAGTCTCACAGCTTTATTCCTACCCTCTTGCCAGAAAAAAAAACCAGCTAAAGCTCTCTTGTGGCTTCTCTAAGATTTTTTTGTCTTAAATAATAACGGAGAAATGGTTGTGGACGTAATTGGGATGAACAGTGCATGTCAAAAGATTTACTTCCTAGAATCATGTACATAATCTGTTTGGTAGGTAAAGAAAAATGTACCCTATGAGTGGATGTTTGGAAGCATCAAAGATTCAAGTAAGAGATCAAGGAAGAGTTTAAGAAATTACGGTTAGACATTAAGACTTAGAAATTAAAGTTACCTTGGTCACTTAGCCTAAGTGTGGCCATATAGGCCTTTTTAGGTAGGACAGTGAGGTCTGGTAAAGGGAATGTTGTGGATAGTTACAGGAACTAGGATTTGACTCCAGATCTGACCAGACGCCCAAGCCTGTGATTAAAATGATTATTGTTTAAATTTTATAAAGAAGAAAGATTGTAAATTCCTTATGTTCAATTTAACAGCTTAATTTTTAACTCCTAAAATGGTATGTTCATATCATGTGAAGTATATACTGTGTGGTATGGACATTAAATAAGATTATTGATTCTAATGATAGGTTAAGAGTTCTTTATTGCCTTGGAATTTTCATCTTCTGATTAAACCTGACCTAACCTTATCACTTGGTATCCTCCTCAGTTTTATTTGTTCTTAATCTTTCTGATCCTCATTGATCAGTATTACTAAAAGTTACACTTTGGGAAACTTCAGAGATGCAAAGATTCTCTCTTTGTATTTTGTCACTTTAATAAAACTTCATGTTACCGAGAAGTAACACCTTTACAGATGAAACTGGGGATTATGAATTGACTTCATTAAGGTTGTGAATGACACTTAATAACACCTTACTTAAGGTGGTAATTAAGAGTGAGAAGCTTGGGTCTGAAACCCAGCTCTTCAATAGTGTGTCCTTGGGCAGATTTTATTACCTCATTTTCTGTTTCCTCATCTGTAAATAATTATAATGCCCATCTTATATAAGAGAGTTGAGAGAATTAAAGGAAATAATGTTTATAAAGGGTCTAGCGTAGTGCCCTGCACAATAATCATTCAAGAACGAAAAGCTAACATAAAAACAAAATAGAGTTTCAGTTAAAAATCAGGAAGGTATGTTGGGCACATACATTTTCTTAAAATATGTTACTTTGAACTTAAATGAATTTAAAGTTTAAAATATTAGATTTTCACAATAGATTGAAATTATATACTTAGAGTATTTATTTAAACCTAGAATAAAAAAATATTAATTTGGGGGGCTGAATTCATCTCATTGAATTGTCTGTGCCTCTGACTTCATTTTCCTTTTTGATGTTACTTGGACACATCAGTGTTGACTAACATCTCTACTTGAAGGAAAGGGAGGAAAGTAACAAACTGAAATTTGAATGTTATCTGATTTGTGAAATACACTTTACAAATGTTTATAGGGGAGATAGTTTGGAAATTTATATACGTACCACTTGTCTTAATAACTTATTTGTGTCTTAAGCTTATTCTAAGTTGACTGTTGACTCCCAAACTTGGCTAATTTACCTGGAAGCTTGGCTTAAAAAAATTTCCCAAGACCCTCTCTTCCCCCCTCCCCTTCCTAAGACCTGTTCCTCAAGTGATTCTGTTGATCAGTCAGATCTGGGTGTCACTGGCCTGCAACAACTCAAGTGTAGCACTATGAACTCAGTAATGGAACATACTTAGCCTTTTTTTTTTTTTTTTAATTAAGCAATAAGGCAGTTTACTTTGAAAGGTTTTTACGTCAAATACAAGTCTCCTTTGAAGAAAATTTATGCCATCTCAGAACTGTAACTACTCATTATAATATGATCACCAGAAAAGTATTTACATTTAAGTTGGAGTGGTTCCTTTTTTCTTTTTTTAGAAACATGTAAATCAGATAAAGATAGAATCTTCTTTATAATTTTATTACTCTTATATTACCAAATTTCTGTTTATGACACCTTGCTTAGAACATATCTCATGAAATGGTTTACGCTTGTGTGGCTCCAGAGTAGCCCTGGGCTTAGAGTGAGGCAAGCACTGTGCCCAGGGCGCAGTGTTTGAGGAAGCACTCATTCCAGGGCTGTGCGTTAGGATCTCCTAAAATTCTGAACCCCGGGCGCCTGCCTGCTTGCCTCACTCTCTTCCAGCCCTGCTCCAGAGAAGTAGACTGCATATAAATTATTTTAATTTTAGTTTAGCATAATCTTATGCATGCTTGAATGTTTCATAAAAATAATCACAATGAAAGTAGTGTAGCCAAACCCAAATTTACATTATCCACAAAAAATCCGTTCACTGTTGGAAAAAGATAACATTATGATTTTATTCTTGCTTGTTCAGTGATTGTCAGAGTTTCAGAAATTCCAGTTCAGTTGAATCTTGTCTCAAACTGAACTGTGCTTATTTTATCTACTGGCAGCTATTTGAAATCATTAGTTCTCTATCATAAGTTTCTTAATTTGATAAGGAGTATATTCAACTCTTATACTTATGGATGATCATTGAAGTAATAAGTAGTAACTTCAGTTTTACTGGAGTTCTGTTAATAATTTTAGAATTCTTTGAGAATTTGCCTATGATTTTTCTTTTTCTTTTTTTTTCTTTTTTGAGTGCTACATCTGGAAATGCTCAAAAGTTGTTTGCCTTTTTAAGAGAACAGTTTGCAGTGAAAGTATAACTCCTTTAGAGGTGAGGTTCAAGTTAACGAATGATGAACCATAATGTGAGGAAGCATAATATTGTGAATTATTATTTGGCAAACATAACTAATGCAGGCATTAGCTGCTGAAGCCATTAATAAAATACTACTTGCAGAAAGCTAGAGAGATAGGCAATACAGAACTTTCTCTGTAAACTCTCAGAATGTAAACTAGAGTACAACCTAGCTTATTCAATAAGGACTAAATTCTTTAAGTTTGATATGTTTGTAGGTTCCATGATTAATGTGAAACTCGAGTATAAAAGGTGTATTTAGAATCTGTTAAAATTTGTAGATGTGACATCATTGTCGTCAGGCATTTTATTTCTTAAAGTTAGAATTTATTTAAATGCACTCTTTTTTTCCAAAATAAATTTTTATTTCTACTTACAGGGGTGCCAAAGTAAGTTTTCCTAAATAAAATTATGTAATATTTAGGTCCGTTGATAGTGTTTAAAGTAAACAAAAATAAACCCATAACAACCAAGGGTGGAGGAGTATCTAGATTTGTTTTTAGCTTTCTTTTTCTTGGTTTCTCAGAAGTGTATCATATTATAAATACATTCAAAATGTTTTTCTCTGAGGATATGTAGCATTCCTATAAAGGTTAAATCAATAAAAATGATTTGGACACATTCCTAAGCATGGCTAGAACAGGTAGCCCGTTGTTTTAGGTACCCTTGAGTTTCTGGAGCAGATCATTATGGCGTAGCAAAAGAACTTACTAAAAGTTGCTTTCTATGTGTAGATGCATCAGCTTAAAAAAAGCAAGATTTTCTGACCTTCTAGAAATGAATATTTTTAGAGTAGCCCTGTGAATATTGATTTAATGATATGTTTTAAACTCCAAGTTCGAAGCGTTTTTTTTTTTTTTTTCCCTCTTCTCCGAATGCTGAAGATACACCATAATTGATAAGGAAGAGGTACGTACAGGAAAAATGCAATGGGAGAGCCTTTCCAGCCAGTTTAGAATAAATGGTAGTCTTATGAGTAAAGAAAGATTCGCACATTATAATTGCAAAATTAGGAACGAGATGTGATTCTTTTTAGTCTTGCCAGTTTAGAAGAAAATTCCGTAGTCACTGGGATGTTATCTGTTCATGTGAGCAGTTCAGAAGGCAAGCTTACATTTGAGCATTTACTTTAAAAAGCGTATGTGCTTCTCCTTTGCTCACTGTTGACTTCTTAGTGTGGTATTGTTGCTAGGGTTTTATTTTATGCGTTTGCTTCCTGCTTTCTTGTTCATTTCATGTTTGAGTGTGTAAGTTTTAAGTTCATATGTAAGTTTTCAGATCATACTCTTTTCACAGCTCCTTTTCAAAAACTACCTGTCAGCTTATAATAATACGGTAATTTTTCTAAAAGTTTCCTTTAAAACAGCATTCAGGATATTGGATGTTTTCTGATCATGGAAGCGTAATGAATTGACCATGTGTTTGGCAGAATAAAGTTTAAATCAAAGTGGAGAATTTGAGTTACAGATATTAATGTAGTTTCATTATTCAAAATTTCTAATCTTGTACATGTAACATATATTTACTTTGTGCATAACTACTTTATCGAAAATACTGTTATTTGTTGGAACACATGATTTCATTTCGTAGCTAAGAAAATAGTTTGAATGTGTCTCAGTAAAAATTTTTTTATGTATATAAACTTATATAGAATGGTTAGCCACTTAATACTGAAGTAATTTAGCAATTTAAGCCAAATATTTTGCTCTCTTAAAGATAGTTATTGTATCTCTTGATATATTTGGATTTATCATATTAAAAATAAGAATATTTATGAAAATAAAGTAAGCTAATAATCACATGACTCAATTTTCTCTCTAGATACTTGTGTATGATAACTTTTTAAAAATCTCCCTAGGTGTTTTCTTTGGTCCTATTGGTACACTAAAATATTCTGCAATCCGCTCGCACATATTATAAGGGAAATATATTGTTACATCTTTATTGTTAAATTAAGAGTGATGATCTTCTGACAATACTGATTATCTATATCTAGGTTAGATAATAGCATTTTAAAAATAAGGTGGATACTTGTGGTAAAAAGTTTTAAAAAGGTTATACGTTTTCCTCCTAAAATAGAGAACATATTATGTGTGTTTAGTTTTAACTGAGGGAATGTAAAGAATTCTGTGTGAACACTGGAGTTTTAAGAATACGAGAAAGAGGAGTTTCTACTATGGAGAGTAGGTTGGATTAGTGATCAAAGGTTTGGATTACATTGACTTTCATGTTTATATTGCTTTACAGATGTTCTGTAGTGTACTGTCTTTGTCAGTATATCTGTTTTATGGATTCCCTTCTTAAATCTTTTTATTTTTGTGTTGAACTCTGTAAGAGCAGTACCAATTTTTTCTGCATTTTGTCAAAAGCTGAATTACCTGAAAAGCTTTACAAATTTCATGAGAAGTAAAAATTAATCTTGCTAGATTACCTTTTGTAACCAGCTATCTTGCCTGATTTTGGATGCTACTGCCTTAATGGAGATTTCTCGTAGACATCTTCTTATGATGTCTTATTATTTTTTAATTGGGTGTTAAGGTCCTTATAAGAAGTGCTTGTATAGTTTTACATTTATATGTTTTATGGAAATCACAGTGATTGGTAATAATGTAGATTCTTAGCATAAAGAACTTTTCTTTCTGTGCTAGTAATCTGATAGAAATTTATAAAATAAAGTGAGAAATCACTTTTCAAAAAATAGGGTTTCTTTGAGGTTTATTTGCAAAAAATCTTTACAATAAAATTTTTATTGATTAAAAGGAACATGCACTCTGTAACTTTTGGATACCCTTGTGTCTAATTCTGGGATCAGATTACGCTAATACAGTAAAACTAGTGGGATAAAAAATATTAATTGTAAAATACAGCCCTTTTTTTTTTCCAGTTTCTTAGTGAGTGAATTCACTTTATTTAGAGCCATTTAAGTAGTTTTTAATCATTTGGTAGAAGTGATGATACCTTTTCACTTGAAGATTATCTTGGAAATTTGAAGTTTAAATTGGGAACTTCAGTAGAAAAGTTAGACATAAAATTAATTATAATTATTACTATCAAAATAACCAAATTAATATAGTGCCAAATTGTTTACCTCGATTATATTGTCAATGAGTAAATATGTAGAAAATACACCTGTTTAGTACCAGACCAGAATTGTTCTTTGATATGATGTATATAAACGGGTATTTGTTAACAGATTAATTGCATTTCATACTTTCCCTTGTGAAATATAATAATTTGTTTAACTAATACCAGTTTTTAATGTAAATTTATAACTGGAAAATAACATCCTTGTGTTTCACAAGTGTGTTTTAATCTTGTATTGCCTAATAGATGGCCTAATCTCTATTGTTGGTTTTACAGATTAACATTTCTCTGTTAGTGTACATGCAAAAAGTAATTGATTATCTTTCCAAATGAACTTCAAACCATACCTCAACTAACTATAATTATTTTCTTCCTGGTTTACAGTTATTATCCCAAGTTTCTCTAGTCACTTATGTATATGCATGCCTATACTCAGGCAAATTCATATACTACATATTAAAATTTTCATAATTGGAAGAAATTGAAGTTGTATATATGTGGCAAATACATACCTCTATATAAAAATATGTCCATATCAATGGAAAATTCTGTGGAATACTGCAACATCATTATTAGAATTTTTCTAAAGAAAGAGTGGATATGCATTTTTTAAACCTTACTATTATTGTAATTTGGCTAGTATTTTTCCTTTATTTCCTTTTTTTAGCTTGTGCTTTTACCAAACCATACAGTGGATTTAGTTGCTAGATATTTGACTGCAAGGCATATCTAACAATAAGGAGTGTATAAACAAAGTTTGGCACACTCGTGGGTCATATAATTTTCACAAACCTGTAAATGTGTATTGAAATTTTGAGTTTTTAACTTTTAAGTTTTTTACATAGATATATTTTTATAAGTGAGGGTATAATAATTTCAGTAGATAGCACTGATAATAAAAATTGAAAAGTAAAGTAAAATTATTTGGTTTTGTGGTAAAAGTTATTGGTCTTGCACAGGCTATTTAGATGTACCTTGTTAGGACTGTCACTTCTCTAATGTAACTCTCACGTATAATTTCTTAAGGGATGGTAATAGAAGTCATGCAGATAACAGACTTGAAACTAATGGCCACCATAATCTTAAGTACACGTCTGGGAATAATGCAGCTTGTTAACTTTTCTGACATCACTACATCTAATTTTAAAGTATCTTAAATATCATTAAAATTGCATTCACTTAATGTGTATATAGTGCAGAAATCCTTGTTTTGTGGGCAGTTGATTGGAAAATTGAAAATCACTTAGAGCTAAAGTCACACGTGGTATGATTTTTAGTCCTGAACTGCGTGTTGGATGTTGGACTTATGAGTAGTAACAAGAACATGGAGTCTTTATAGGAGATGTATAAATAATGAAGTTTTTTCACTGCATGCATTAAATGCTTGTGTAGAACTCAATTCTACAGCACCTTTTGAGTTATCTTAGATATCCTGATGAATGATGAGGTTTTTATTTATGTAAGACAGCATATTTATGAAAAAATACACCTCAGAGTTAACATCCTGTTCAACAACAACAGTAAACACCCGAAATGATTGATATAGTGTTGCTTACATTCAGCACTGTACCAAAGTTGAATCCTACGTCTTTAGTAAATAATATAAAGGAGAGAAATTCCGAAGAATTCAACATAAGATGAAGATTTTCGTATACAATGTAATAAAAGAGCATTTAATCTCAGTTGCTATACAGATCTTTAAAAATTATGTGGAAATGTATGTGTGCTTGCTGTTAAATGGACAAAAGCTTGTGGTCAGCTGTAGTTAAAATTGTAAGGAGGCTGCCTTTGAATAAGGTATAGAATTTCCCCATTATTTTTTGAATTGTAACACATTAAACAGAATACATATTGACTGAATTCCATAAACTTTGAAATGGCAATAGATTGTATCAAGGTGTATATTTTCATTATGTGAAACTTCCTTCTCTGAAAATTTGTTTTAAAACTAAGTGTTTCATATTTCTTGAAGCATTTCCATGTACTTTAGACAACTTAAAGTATTTTGCTCATTAGAAAATACTTGAGTATGGAGTTCATTGTTATCCTTATTATGGGAGACTAATGACAGGCTTCTTTTTTTTTTGGATAAAAATTTCTATTCAGTCGAGTTCACTGGTGTAGGAGATAAAGATAGTGCATTTTGGTTACCTCATAGGAAGACTGTGTAAATTAGCGTAGATTTTGCTAGCACCCATTTACTAATAAGTTTTGTATGGCAAATAGCTAGGAAAAATAGTTATGCTTTAATCATATTATAGTTTTTTGTTCATGGGAAGGATTTTTTCATATTGAAGGTATTTGCCTGTTTGATCATATGTATATTATTTTTACAGAGACACAGTGTAGAGGTAGACTGTTCCAGTGAAACTTAATGTAAAATTATCTCTAAAGACTTTCCTTAGGTAATTAATTGCATTTGCAATCTTAATTCTTTTGAGGAGCTTCGTATGACCTCACTGTTGTCTTAGAGTTGTCCCATTTAAGTTTCTTGGAACAAAGGTTAGAACAGCATGGAAGGTTGGTATTTGTATGCTTTGGAGAGGAGTTTGAGATGTTACCCTGTTTTGCCATTAGTTTTCAAGTATGCATGGTTGCATCATTAATCATAGGAAATGCAAAAATAAATAATCCAGTCCCATTGGATTTTTTTATATGAATACTTACCTTCTCCCTTTTTTGTATATACAGTTGAGGTATTTAGGTAACCCCTAACCTTTTGCTTCAACAAAGAAGTACAGTATAAAAATATTACCACAGTTTTCATGTGAGCAGCTCTTGAGAAGGGAAAAAAAGCCCTCTAGATGAATATTTGTTGGGGGAAAAAAAGTTGTGATACAGAATGTCTTAACTCAGCCCCAATACAGTACTTGAGGACCACCAGTGTATAAAATTGAAAGCACATGAGTTTTGAAGCACTAGAAAAGGTTTGTAATTGATTAGCGCTGCTTGAAAGTATTGAAGTACAGTGAGTTTTGATTTGTGAATGGTTCTATTCAATAAAGATTAATTCTGTGTGTTTGATAAAATCTTACTGCCTTCAATGAGTGAGTTTTTTCCCCCCTCTGCAGTTTATTTAACCATCAAATATTTCAGTGTTCTTTTAACAAACTGGAACATTTCTATCTTACTGAATTTAGCATTAGCATGACTGATTTAAATAAGTCAAACTATCAGTGATTAGCTTGAAGGGTGTAATTGAATAGATTAATTTTTTCTTCTTTTAAAATGACTAGGATATATCATAATATAACCATGTGTATTTCATGCTTTCTTGTGATTTAAAGACTATCAGGAGGTTTACATAGACTAACAAAAATTTTTTTCTGTGATTTCTTTTAAATCTTTTACATTCTAAAATATAATGTTTAAACGTGAAATCTTTACCACTTTTCATGTAAAATTATGGTTATTTACTCTTATGTAAAATAATTCATCATAAGTACCTTTGGAAATTGCATCAGTCTTGTTAGTATGTTCTTTTTAAATCATCTCCCTGAATTTTGGAGTTTAGCGCTCTTATTTTAGAAGCAAGTTGTGATACTTTGTTCTATTCAATCTTGAAACTATAAAGTCACTATCATTGATATGAACCACAAGTATTGTTTTGGAAGTCAGTGTTCACACATCACGTTCTGTCGGGCACTATGATCAGTTGCGAAGTTTTATGTAGAAATTGTCTGTCAGCTGATATATTTTCATAAGTAAGTTTTTAATGGTAAGATACTCCATGAGTTACATCTATTTATTTTAACAGACTTCATTTATGATAAATAATGAACAGATTTTGAGTAGCACAGATTGAAAATTCATACACACACACACACACACTCTCACACAGTCACGCATACACTCACTCACACTCTTTTCCCTCATTATTTTGAGGTGAAGCAGTTGGTCAGCTTTGTCCCTCACCTAGGAAGAGCCTGAACTTTTAAAAGTATTTTACAAAATTGGAGTACATACTTTTGACATTTCATTAGGTTATTTTGGTGATCAATTATGTAAAAAATTAAAGCCTAACGTGAGGTTTCAGACTTCAGATAGATTCCGGAAGGGGGAAATGTTTGTAGTGTGATGATACCCTGTACCTCCTGTCCACCACCCACCTGTAATTAGTCCGGTGAAGTGGGTTCATTTTATGTTCTCTATCCAGGCTCTCCAATACTGTTTGGGTGCGGGAAGGGGTAAATTCCACTTTGCAGAAGAGGAAGACTTAAGTTATGATGTATAAGCATGCATGACGTGTGATAGAAGATTATCTAATTCACTGTTCTCCCTTGTTTCTAACTTGATCAAGTTTTGGTAAATTTTACTGCAGAAATAGTTATGAAGGATGTTACAGAAATGTAAGACTCCCTGACATGATAGAATAAAGAACATTTTAACATATTTTTTGTGACTATATTAATAACTTTAAATCTAATGCTGAAATAGTGCTTGAAATTTGTGTTCCTAATCTGGTTTGAAAAGTCATTATATTTTTAAAGCAGAGTAATATTGTGAAGAGTAACTTCTTGAGGTGCCTGTTTCAAGTTATCCCTCCATATAACAATCGTTTTAAGCATTTTTTCCCCTCTTCTTGAGTAGGAACAGCAAAAGTTTCCACATAGAAACTGTAATTATAAGAGTTGTTAATGCAGTCTACTTGTGTATATGTTCTGCTTCCTTAATGCAGAAGTTTTTACAGTAACGCTTATTACCTTCCATTACATTAAAAAATAATCTGTGATTATTGTATTGGATGTGCTATAACTGAGGGGGTCCACTTAGACTTGTTGAGGAGTCACTGCAGCAGTTTTACATTTTTTTGGTAAAATACATAGTACATTTCCTCACCCTTTCAAGAGAAACCATTTTTCTCCTTCAGGTTTAATTATTTCTCTTTGACCGAAACTAAGACTGATCCTCTGGTAGCCAGTTAAAATGTGTGAAGTAGGAGGAGTAAAGGAAACTCCAATCGTTAGTTGTAAGTTATAAAGCAAAGTTAATACAGGTATACACAGCAAAATGATTTATTTTAAGGGATAAAAGAAAATTTTATAAACTTGTCTTATAGAACATGCTGGACATCATAAAGAAAATCTTGTAAGTGTTTGGCTATTTTACTATAATACCATCTTAGCTGATGAATGTTAAAGTAGTTTACTTTTTGTATCAACACTAACTGGAAATTAAATATTAATACCATATTATGCCTGTTTTATTTAAAGTCCAGGATGACTTAATTGGTCTGGCTCTTTTAAATCATGCAGAGTATCCTTACAGAATTTTCCTTTTTATGAGACTAACCGATAACTCACTTGGTAGGTTCAAGAATATGATTAAAAGAATCCTAGACGTTTCGATGTTTGCTGTGTGTTTATAACAAGTTCTACATATGGATAATAGTGTATAGATGTAAATGAAAATTATATAGAAAGTTATGATTGCATGTAAGTTTTTGAAGACTTCTGTGAGCTTCTTAATATCTTGGATTCCTGGGCAACTATAAAGAGTTTTTAAAAATGGCTGTTACATACTTATCATAATTTTTTTTCAGTTGAGTATATGCTTCAGTTCTGTAAAATTGTTTAGAAACAAGCTTGTGCAGATAGCTTATGATGCAGTTTAAAATTATAAATAGATATCTTTTAGTTGAGCTGGTTAAAATGTTAGTCATACTGCAGGTTTCTTTCTCTGTTTTGCATGCTGGAGTATAATGTCAAGATACTTCTGTGGTCTGTTATTTTGTAAAATTGCTTCCTTTTTAAAGTTTGCTCAAATATTGGGAGCTGCCGGAATGAATACTTTTCACAATACTTTGACTAATTTAGTGTCTAATTTTATTTCAGTGAGGGTTAATGAGAATATTAAACTTTGCTTTACTGTTTCAGCTACCTCATTTCTATAACCCTAGAAAACATTTAGACTAATGTGAGATAATTTAATTTTTTTCTATTTCAAGTCATTAGCCCGAGAAGTAGATAAGTTACAGATGCCAGAAGCACATTTGTACTGCAATTTCATTTTTCAGCTTTCAGTGCAACAAAACAGCATCATTATGACCTTTCATATAATGTTAGCCGGCGAAGCTAGCAAGTTTATCCGAGCAACATACCTTTCTGTTTAACAGGTTCATCTCTGATAGGATTTTAAAATATGATAACACTTACCCCAAAAGAAGTTTTGCTGACATGGTGTCACTGTGCTGAAGAGGCTGTTTGATGCCATAGTCCCTCCTTTTTTTTCAGATAGAACTTGTACCCTCTGTTGTAAATTCTGCTTGCAGCCTTAAACTGAAAACACAAACCATACCCAAACCTTGTTTTAGTTTTACAGTATGCCTGCAGTACATAGACTTGATATTTATTTTTTTTCTGTCAAGAAATTATGTAGCTGGTAGCATGGGAAAAGCAAGGAAACAAAACAAAAAAGAGAATGAGCAAATATTGGAAGGACCTACTATTACTGCATAGACTGTGGTTTAGAGAGCACTCACTGACTCTGTTGGTCTCGGTGGCTGGTAGGGACCTGCGGAGATTAACCATTTAAAAACCAGAGACTTCTTGCTGTCCTCCTGGAGAAAGTTTGCACCGCACTTGTGGTTCTGTGGTTGTTTGTGAGGCGAATGAAGCATTCACACAATCCAAAAAAGCAAAAGCTTTCAAACTCCTTTTTTTTGCAAGCACTATTACTGGAGAGACAGAATCATGTGGTTTGTGACCTCACAGTACTCACAGTCAAGTGGGACTGCCTACCACTGTGGCTTCCCCCCCTTGCTCATGCTCTCTCTTTCTTTCTCTCTCTCCCTCTGACAAAAGGCTTGTGGTAAGGCCCTTCCTGGCATCCAGAAGGATATAGCTTTTTAATTTTTGTGACTCATGAGGATTTGGATAGAATACAAATGCTGAAGGAGCCCAAACTCCTGTAAGGTTAAGCGTCTGTGGAGCAGAGCTCTGCAGTTGGGGGCTTTCTTTTCTATCCCCCCCCTCCTATATTTTTGGTGCCTCCTTCTTTTATTTGGTTCATTATTGTGTCTGTGGAGAAGTGAGCAAAATTGGCTCAAGAGGCGGTGTGTGAAATCCTGAACAACAGTGATGATTTACAATAATTTACATCTTTGGACTGTATCACATTCTGGGGTCTGCTTCATATTTGCTGGGTGATTGGAGTCCTTCTGTTTTTCTTTTTCTTGTCTTCTTAAACTCGTGAATCTGTAACTCATTGTAAAAAAGTTTACCTTTTTAAAGGTCTGGTTGCAAACTGCTTGCTGGGCTTGACTGTAATTGGCTGTCATGAAAGTGTTAGTCTGGGAATTCCTTTACAAATATTAAATCATGTCTGTCTAGTTTATGTATGATCAATATTAGATGCCGGCTCCTACAATAAAGATGAAATATAATTAATACATTTTGTATTATATTTACCTTTATCTCATGGCTAGTTTGAGTATCTTATAAAAATGAATAGCAAGAATTATAGCATAGTTTATTGGATGGATCTTACTTTTCTTTATGCTTATAATAATTTTTTATTTTTCAAGGAAATATACTCATTTTGTATAATCCTTTAAATAGTTTCTTTGGATATTAGCTTTAACAGAGCCTTTGATAGCAAATCTTATACAAATATAAAGTAAAATTCTTATGTTGTAACTTAGATTGTTAAATGTTATTGATTTTTCTGAGCTCAGAACGGAGTGGGTTAACAGAAGCTGTATTTTTTGTTTATAATAGAAGCTTTGAAATAAATTACAAAATGCTGTGTGTAGTAAGGAATAATGCTCACAGAGTATGTGAGTCGTCTCGATTTGCTAATTCTGATTCAGAAGAAAATTGGAAACATCTTTGGGAAACTATCTCCTTTTTTGCCCCTTTGGACATGTATGTATAGAACTCATTTTCTTATTAGGATGATTATATATCATAGGCAGAGAATTTCATATTTATGAATAGAGCTTCCTGTTTTCATCAGTTGAGAGCGATGGGGTATTTTTCAACAAAAATTATCAAGCTGAACAGACCAATTTTCTAGGCATTTTTTGGCCATTTATCCACGCCACTCTGAATTTGCATGTTAGACTTCTTCCTGGTGTGATAGTAACCAGGAGTGGCATGAAGTAAATGACTGGGAGGGTGGGCGGAGACAGTGAATTACACAACATTATTCAGGGTGTATAATGGGGTAGGGCTGGGAAATACTAAGGAAGATATTAGAGCCAAAATGCCCCTTCCTGTGGTCATTCTAGCATACTTCAATATCTGCTTTTGGTTTATATTCGGTAAAGATAAATGTACTAATGTGTTCGTAAGTTTCTTAGAAAAAAATAATTCCACCAAAATACGCTGGGAGGACATGAAAATGACTTTAATCCTTTATTATTCAAATGTCTAGAACTTTTCCATAATAAACTTTCAGTGATCAAAGAAATACATTTTAGTGTTTTATTCAAAATACAGGTTTATCATGCCTCATCATGTATGTAAACAGATTTTACATTGAAAACTAAAAGATTTCATTTAACATGCTGTTATTCGTACAAAAAGAAAAGTCATTCGTTGATTCTCTTTCTTAAATAAGGCGTGCAGTGGGATCCATAGCTCTAATTAATATCTAAAGTAAGTTAAAGGAGAGCTTTGTCCAATAATTTGTGGAGTTTTCAAGCTTAATTCCATATGCTCATACAATAGTGCAGAATTAGGCAATTAAAAAAATGTAGTAGTCTGATAGGTAAATGCTTTTTTCTTTTCAGATTGAGTTTTCCAGTTAGGATTCTGTTACATCTTGTAACCCCAACTTTTTGCTAAATGTTTTCTCCCTTAAAATATATTTTTTTTTAATTAAGTGTACTTTTACCCTCTAAATTAACTGTGTGTGTGTTTGAATAATTTCTAACATCTATGTGTCTCTTAACTGCTTGTTGTCTTTTGCAGGTAACCCTTCTGCACATAATTTTTAGGTCAGAATAAAGCACTCTTACTGCTTAATAGCTTAGTAGATATTGTTGACTATGACCTTTCTGCTCTGGGTGAGGCCCATCTCATTCTGACTGGAGAACACAGTGAAGTCATGAGCTTTAAAGTTTGTGTATTCATTATCTGCACACACAAAAACACATCCATATATTTTTTTCTTTTTCTAAATTGAAAATCTGTCTTCTTTGGAGTAAATATTACTTTGGGGTAAAAATTTAAAAACAACAGTGATAATGGGTACACATTTGATAATTGACAGTTTGTTTCATTAGAAATAGCTTACCACATATGATGAAGAGAGACTGACTCAGCAAAGTCATTGCAGATAAAGCTCTTGATTATGCTTCACATCAGAAATGAAAACCACAGGGTTTTTTTTGTTGTTGTCTGTTTTTTAAAGACCCTCAAAACTTCATTTCTTCGGGGGATATATGAGTATTACGTTGAAGTAAGTAATGAATTTAAGTCTGTTGTATAAATTATGTATTGTAATGCCATGGAAATGAAATATAGCTTTGAACTTGAAAACAGTTTCACAAAAGTAATTTTGGTTCCCCATTACCTTATGTTTAATAAGTTTGTCAACATTGGTTGAACTTTTTATATTGTATATTGTTAGATGATATAACACTGTAATGTTTTAAATACTACATATAGCTTCATTGTTACCTTTTGAATAATTTTTAAAATTTTCTGAATTAATGATCTATTATAATACAGTCATTTTATCACTATCAGTCTTGTGCCCATTTCTGTGTTTTTTTTTAATTGTTTTAAATGTCTATTTGTTGCTGTTCTATTTTTCTTTTAGTTGAGAACAGTAGAAGCAAAATAGGTTTGATGTAGGAGTGGTATAAATTGTAGAAATCCTATTTTGGCTTAAAATGTTCTCATTGATTATGAGGTTTCAACAGGGAATTTTCTTAATTTATTGTTTCACTGTGGTATGTGGCAATTTTTTTGGCAGTTTTTTTGGATTTAATGTATAGCTGTTGAGACATATATAGAATTTACTGGATCTTATATTGATGCTTTGAAAAATGTTTATATTAGTAAAATACATATAATTTTATTAATATTTTAAATTATGATGATTATGAGAGATTCAATTCTACTTTCTTATTTTAATGGGATATATATCCATGTTAACTGCACACACATGTGCTATTGTATGTATGTACAAGGTATTATTTTGTGGTACTTTAAAACATTTATGTGGTGTGTGTATATATATGTATTGTATAAAATGTGATATTTTTTGTAATGGGAGTACTCTTTGTTTTCCTCTGCAGTGTCTTTTAGTTTTATGAAAACCCAAAACACTGCCATATCCATGATTGTTTGAACAACTTCATTTGGTTGGTATAAGCAGCTTTCTGGCTGACCGTGAGATGATGTGGAAATTGGATGCCTAAAGAGAAAGTAGTTAACTTCTGTCTCCCTCTCTCTCCCCTTTTCTTTCCGTTTCCACTCCTCCCACTTTCTTCCCTTTCTCCTCTAGGCTTTTCTGGTTTCTCTTTCTCTGTTTTGACATTTCTATGAAATCTCAAAGTAGATTCTTAAGGTCCTTGTAGGCGATATTGACATTAATCTTCACTAATGAATACGTAGGAGGTCTGCAGCTTCTAACATTCAAGGCGAATTATCGTTATAGCTTGATATAGTACACCTCATTTGTTAGGTGGTATTGGCATCTGATTGCAGAGATTTTCTTTCTTTTAACAATTTTAAGTCCTTCCTCTGTGTTAATTTACTTTAACATTATTTCACACAAATTTAGGACTTTAATTGTGAGGATTACTTTTTTCTCCCTTGGACAGTTTTTCAAAGTACATAGTGATCCATACTTGTTTAATGTTACTGTATAAATAATTCATGTTTCTTATAATTATTAAAACAATTCATCTTCTATTGCTGTCACTTTTCCAAGGAGAAAAAAAGGCGAGAACTTGCAGAAAATATGGGAAACATGCTCATATGACAGCTGAGGATGTGGCTAGGGTAAAGCAGGAAACTCCTACCCACAATGCAATGTTACATATACTACCACTTAATAAAATTTATATCAAACATGCTACTGACAAAACCAAAGAAAAATAATATCCCTGCGATACTAGTTAACGTACTAAATATATCTAGGGAAAAGTGAAACTAATCTTTTGGAACCTTTGTACTTAGAGAATATAGTGAATGAAACTGGGACATCATAGCACATTGGAGCCTTTGTGCTATGGGTCTTGCTTGTAGGTGAAACTGTCCTATAAGGAGAACTTTTTGGATATTCACTTTCCTGGAAAAGACACAAAAGGGCACGCTTTCTTTTTTGATTGAATCATTGCAGTATTTTACAGGGTTCGAGAATGTTGTCATCTAGTAAGAAAAATAAGTTAAATTATGAGATGTTCATCATATTTATTTAAACTCTTTACCCATCCAGGTATATTTCTTTGCATCTTAAATTGGTTTTTATTGCCAGATTTGACATGGGGTTTGAAGTGTTCATTGGAGGCAATTTTCTTTCCAAAGTAATTGTTTTTCTTGCTTTTTAGTTATTGTAACCTACCTATAGCTTACCTGGCCAGTCTATATGCTTTACTAAAGGGAGGTTAGTCTGAGGCAGAAAAACTGATTGTATAATGTCATTGAAAAAGATACAAAGATATCTTTCATAAAAGAAAAGCAGGTTTTAATATCCCTAGAGTTTCTGTTTCAAGTCTTAATTTCCTGTGCTCTTAACTGTCAGACTTTAGTAATCTGGATGAATTTAGTACATTAGTAATTTAGATGAATTTTGAGATTTTATGAGGGAGATTTTCAAATATTTAAGGGAAGATAGAGAGTTTTCAAATTGGTAAATAATGTATAGAAATTGTGTGAGATAAAGAACAGAAGAGACTATGAAGAACAGAAGAGACCAGTGTTAGTTTTGAAAGATTCTTTCTTAGTACTCCCAGTTATGTAAATGGCTACTGTTTCAGACCCGCCACGGTATTTGTCATCTCACCATTTAAACATTAGTATATTGTCTGTCTCTCTGTATCTCTGTTAAGGATGATTTGCTTAATTGTTTGAAGTGTTTTCTCCTGTAGAGACTGCTTATCAATACCAGCTGTAGCACTGTGGCTTTTCTCCATGGACTCATGGTGGTCTTTGGAACCACGTTCTTCAGCTTTGACAGGTGAGACAGAGGCTCTCCAGTGCCACTGCATTCGGGTGAATCTAGCTGTGGTTGGAGAAAGTGCATCTTGCCAAAGTATATGGGTGAGACCACACACAGCCTTTAAAATAGTTATTGTAGGCTTATTTTTAGGGATACATGTCTTGACAGTTCTTTTATTTGTATGCCAATTTCATCGCTGTGTATAGATTTTTCATTGGTTTCTGTAAAAAGGGAGTTGCAGATTTAGGTCTCTATTTGTTAAGTCTTGTGTATAATTTACACTGGAAAATACTTTGAATTCAGCCATAATTAACAATACAGAGAATATATTGAAAATGAATCACTAGAATACTGATCTTTTTGTTTTTATAAATTTGACGGTATTCCCTTTGGAAATCTCAATTTCCCAGTCTGTTTAGTAGTCAAAAATTGCTTCAATTTGAACCTTAAGATTAAATAAATTATGAAAGAATTTGAAAATATTTATAAACTTTACTTGTATTCATAATAAGAAAAAACTTGTGGTTTGTGTTATTCAGAAGTACATATTTTTATAAATTGGTATAATAAAGCAATATTGGTATAATAAAGCATTGTTCAAAATATAAGTTCTGCACTAAATAAAAGCTTGAAAACTTCGAAACAAATTGCCAAAGAAGTCAGTTTCTTAGTGCATAGGCATAATATGCAAACTATTCAGTCTTTTTATGGGATGATTAAAGCTTTATTTAACTTGGTGAACTCGAAAAATTCACCATATGTTTTTTAAAAAAGCATGTTTTGTCTTCTAAAACTGGCTTTTTCAGTGACCAGTAAAGGGCACGTTTTAGACTTTTATAAAATATTGCTTCTTTTTATAAGATGATACAGTATTTGGGTAGTTAGTTATTCATGATTCCTGTTATTCGTGATAGCAGTATTAAAGTGTAATTTCTTAAGTCCTGGCATGTCTTGGTCATAAGACTTCTCACTTGATCAATGGATGTTGGCTAGGTATATATTTATAAAAAATATAATCAGCTATGATAAGATTGTGGTTTCATTCTAAATATTTTCATAGTGAAAACAGAATCTACTGAGATAATTGGAAATTCAATTTCCTTCCCATCATTATCCCAGTACCTTTCCATTTCTAATGGTTCTGGCAGGGAAGGTCTGGGGAGGTTGTGTTCCTACAGCTTTTCTAGAGAACAAGTTTTTGGAAAGACGAGAGAAGATAGTATACCCAAAAAGACTATTTAAAGAAAAATTTGGTCCTTGTCACTCAGAAACTGATCATGTACGTTAACCTTGATTGGATGCTAGATTTTTAAAAAAGCTTCAAAAATCATTTTTAGGGTATTTGAGGAAACTGGAATATGACTTGATATTGATGATACCATGGAATGTTAGTTAAGCATGATAATGTCGTTGCGCATTCAAAGGAAAATATCCTTACTCTTAAAAAAGTACGTGATGAGTTATTTTCATGATGAGTTATTTTCATGAAGTCAGTGCTATACTTAATCAAATTCATACAGAAAACAGATGTGGCAAAATGTTAACAATTGGTGAGTTCAGGTGAAGGACTTTTTTTTTTTTGCTGTTTATTATAGGCTTCCCTGATGGCTCAGTGGGTAAAAAAATCTGCCTGCCAATGCAAGAGACTCAAGTTTGCTCCCTGGTTTGGGAAGAGCCTCTGGAGGAGAAAATGCCAACCCACTCCAGTAGTCTTGCCTGAAAAATCCCATGGACAAAGGAGCCTGGTGGGCTACAGTCCAAAGAGTTGCAAAGAGTCAGACACAACTGAGCACAAATTTACTGTTTTTCATCTTAAACAATAACTTCTGAAAGGTGAAACATTTTATAGAAAAAGTGTATAGGGATTTGATTTCAAATTGAAATCAGATAGATGGGGAAAATTCATTTATTTGAATAATAGTAAGTGTTTTTTTAAGTGAATATGGATAGCCTGGGGTATACATAGCAGTTTTAGGTTTTAGGTTATAGTTTTGTTTTTACGTTGGAATTCTGTTCATATTAAAACAAATAATTTTCACAAATTTATATGTGGCAAATGTAAATTGGAAATGGTAAATTATTTTTGAATATCATTTCAGTTCAGTAGCTTAGTCGTGTCTAACTCTTTGCGGTCCCATGGACTACACCACACCAGACTTCCCTGTCCATCACCAATCCTGGAACTTACTCCGACTCACCATCTAACCATCTCATCTTGTCATCCCCTTTTCCTCCCACCTTCAATCTTTCCCAGCATCAGGGTCTTTTCCAATGAGTCAGTTCTTCGCATCAGGTGGCCAGAGTATTGGAGTTTCAGCTTCAGCATCAGTCCTTCCAGTGAATATTCAGGACTGATTTCCTTTAGGATGGACTGGTTGGATCTCCTTGCTGTCCAAGGGACTCTCAAGAGTCTTCTCCAATGCCACAGTTCAAAAGCATCAATTCTTCAGCTCTCAGCTTTCTTTATAGTCCAACTCTCACATCCATACATGACTGTTGGAAAAATCATAGCTTTGATTAGATGGACTTTTGTTGATAATGTCTCTGCTTTTTAATATGAGGTCTAGGTTTGTCTTCCCTGGTGGCTCAGAGGTTAAAGTGTCTGCCTTCAATGCAGGAGACCCGGGTTCAATCCTTGGGTTGGGAAGATCCCCTGGAGAAGGAAATGGTAACCCACTCCAGTATTCTTGCCTGGAGAATCCCATGGACAGAGGAGCCTGGTGGGCTATAGTCCACGGGGTTGCAAAGTGTCGGACACGACTGAGCGACTTCACTTTCACTTTCAGGTTTGTCATTGCTTTTCTTCCACGGAGCAAGTGTCTTTTAATTTCATGGCTGCAGTCACCATCTGCAGTGATTTGGGAGCCCCCCAAAATAAAGTCTTTCTCTCTTTCCATTATTTCCCCATCTATTTGCCATGAAGTAATGGGACTGGATGCCATGATCTTAGCTTTTTGAATGTTGAGTTTTAAGCCAGCTTTATCACTCTTCTGTTTCACCTTCATCAAGAGGCTCTTTAGTTTTTCTTCGCTTTCTGCCATAAGGGTGGTGTCATCTGCATATTTGAGGTTATTGATATTTCTCCCGGCAATCTTGATTCCAGTTTGTGCTTCATCTAGCCTAGCATTTTGCATGAGGTACTCTTCAGATAAGTTAAATTTGAAAACAGCCATCTAAAAAATTACGCATTTGTATTATAGTAACTCAAGTCTAGACCAATAAGCTAGAGGTTTTTGAGGCTCAAAATAAACATGTTGTTACTACGTCATTGTTTACTAATTGGATGCTTCTAAAATATGTAAAAATGCCTTTAAAAGTAATGATAAGATTCCTGTGACTTTTATCCACAGATTTGTTTTCTTTTCAGATTGTTCTGGATTTAATGCCCAAGCATAAAATATTAAAAAAATCTTGTTAGAGATTATGAACTATTTTTTTTCATTTATATTTGAATTTAGATCTGAGTAAAGGAATAATTATTTTTGATATTACTTAATCTCTAAAACATTCATTTTACCCGTCACTGTACATAATAATCCAAAGTAAACTAGTTTTCTGAGGATTCATCTACATTAGCTAGACTGACTATTGGGTGATGATGATGATTACAACAAATGAGCAGGAAAAGGACCCATTATTTCTTTTCATTGGTAAAGACCAGTTGAACCCATATTTTGATCTGAACTTGATAGTGTATAAAATTAATAGTGTATTAATACTTTAAAATAAATGATGTGTTAATACTTAGTATATAAATACTTAAAATATGTGGTAATACCTTAAAATAAATGAGGTATATATAAAATGAGTTTTTTGGGTTTTTTTAGTATTTATTTTTGTTTATTTATTTGGATGCCCCATGTCTTAGTTGTGGCATGTGGGATCTAGTTCCCTGACCAGGGATCAAACCTTGCCGCCTTGCATTGGGAGTGTGGAGTCTTAGCCACTGGACCACCAGGGAAGTCCCAAAATGATATAGTTTTAAGCAAAAGTTTACAGTTCATATTCTTAAACACCTTATTTTATCCACGATTATTTTAAGCAATTCCAGTTATTACATACCTAACTAAAGATCAGATAGTTGAAAAAATTAGTGCTATATAAATCTCATAAAATTTTATTGTAAAAGAGCAGTCTCCCTCTCTTTTTTCTCCCCTGTAAGCTCTTGGTCTTTGCCTATTTATCCTCATTTATTATTAAGTTCTAACATGATTGTTTTTATACTACTCCCCTTTCCCCAATATTTAATTATAAGACAGACACATAAATCATGACAAGTCATGAGACTAACCTGTCTGGGAAGTAAGCAGAAGCCTCAAAAAGCATCCTCCAAGGTCATTTAAATGGATTCAAACTCCCCTGTCTACCTTAATAGTTTTTAAAAGGTATCACTGTTTTGAAAGTAGTTTAACAAACAGGAGGAACAGTTTATTAACCTTACTTTGTTTTAAAAGTTAAGGAAATGTTTAATATTAGGGAAGATTTTTATCCAAAATTAATTCATAACAGTTTTGGCATTTAAAGTTATAATGTTCATTAATAGGAAGATTAACTTTTGAGGAATAAAACCTGGCCTAAAATTTAATGGTTATATACAGATTTATTTATTATGTTTTGCTTTCTCTTTGTACCATTTTAAATATCCGGAGTTCTTGTCCTTTTAGCTATCAACTAATATTTTTTTTTTTTCAACTAATATTTTTTAAAAAATTAGGACTCCTGAAGGTTGCATGTTTCTGGAAGAGCATAGAGATTATTCTATGTAATTGGTATATATGACAGCATTGATCTGTAGTTATTTACTGCATGAAATCTTTATAAAGCTTAACAGTGGAAATGTGAGAAAGAACCACTTAAAAACTTGATAGGTTTTATTTTTTAGAGCCATTTTTATTTTTATAGAAATTTGAGCAGAAAGTACAGAGTTCCTAATATGCTTCCATCAGCCTTCAATTTTCCTTGCTAATATTAACTTCTTGCAGTGGGGCTTTGTGTTTGTTACAATTGATGAACCAGTATTGATATGTTATCTCCTAAAGTCAGTAGTTTATATTAGGCATCATTCTTCATGTTGTGCAGTTCTGAGGTTTGATCAAATGCCTCATGTTATATATCCATTATTATAGTATGATACAGAATATTTTTTCTAGAAATTGCCATAAAATTTTGGTTAAATATGCATATCAAAATTTAACATCTTAACTATTTTAGGAACTGGTGTTTTACTCTTTTTCAGTGCTTTTTCAGAATGTCATAAAGTTGGAATCATACAAAATTAAGCCTTTTCAGGCTGAATTCTTCCACTTAGCAGTGTTCATTTAGCTTCTTCTATGTCTTTTTTTGTGACTTAAAAGCTGATTTCCTTTTACTTCTGAAAAATATTTCATTGTATGGATATACTGCAGTTTGTTTATCAATTTATGTATTGAAGGAAATGTCGGTTTCTTCCAGTTTCTGGCTGCTATAAACATGAGTGCTGGTTTTTTTGTGGATGTAAGTTTTCAAATCATTTGAGTAAACACTTAGGAACGTGATTTCTAGATTGTTTGCTAGGTCATGCTTAACTTTGTAAGAAACTGACAAACTGTCATCCAAAGCGGCTGCATCGTTTTGTGTTCACAGCAGTAAAGAATCGCTTCCATTGCTCCCTGCTCGTCAGATTTGCTGTTCTCAGGGTTTTAGATTTTAGCTATTCTGCTAGGTGTGTAGTGATACCTCATCATTGTTTTAATTTGTAGTTCCTTAATGGCAAATGGTGTTGAGCAACTTTTCATGTGCTTGTTTGCCATTTATATCTCTTAGGGAGGTATCTGTTCAGATCTTTCCCCCATTTTAAATTAAAATCTTTTAAATTGACTTTTAAGAGTTCTTTGTATATACCACATTTTGTTTATACATTCATTTGTTGATGGACACTTGAATTATTTCTACCTTTAGGTCATTATGAATAATGCTGTAATTGAACATTGATATACCTTCATGTTCTTTCCTTGGCTTATTGCATTAGCTGGAACTTCTCATATGATGCTGAATAGGAGTGATGAAAGGTAATATCCTTGCCTTGTTACTGATCTTAGGGAGGAAAGCATCTAGTTTCTCACCATCAAGTATGACATTAACTATGGAGTATTTTGCATATATTTGTTATCAAGTTGAAGAATTTTAATTTGCTGAGAATTTTTATCATGAATAGGTGTTGGATTTTGTCAAATTTTATCTATTGATAGGAGCATATGGCCTTTAGTCTTTTGGTATGATGGATTAGATATGCTGATTCTCAAATAATTCCCATTTGGTTGTGGTGAATACTTCTTTTTATACATTATTGAATTTTATGGAGTTTTTTTTTTTTCATTTATGTTCATGGAAGATGTAATTATGTATTTTTCCTTACTTATAATGTCTTTGTCTGGTAATAGAGAATGGTGACCTCATAGAATGAGTTAGGCAGTATTCCCTCTGGATCAGATTGTAGAGAATTGCAGATAATTTCTTCCTTAAATTTGCTAGAATTCACCAGTGCAACCATCTGGACCTGGCTTTTTCTGTTTTGTAAGATTATTAATTATTCATTCAATTTTTTTTTTCATTCAATTTTTAAAATAGACATTGTCCTATTCAGATGATCTGTTTGTCATTGTGTAAGTTTTGGTAGCCTATGTCTTTCAAGGAATTGATAGTAGTCTAAAATGAGAATTCTTTGCAAGTGACTGAGGGCATGCTTTTATATAAAAAAAAAATTTAAGGAAGAGGATAAGGCAACAAAAAGCCACCACTGTAGAAGAAATGAAGAATGCTTTTTCTGATTTGTTTTTGTTGTTCAGTTGTGAAGTTGTGTCTGACTCTTTGCATCCCTGTTGACTGTAGCACGCCAGGCTCTGCAGTCCTTCACTAACTCCTGGAGTTTGCTCAGATTCATGTCCATTGAGTTGGTGATACTACCTAACCATCTCATCCTCTACCACTCGCTTCTCCTTTTGCCTTCAGTCTTTCCCAGCATCAGGGTCTTTCCAGTGAATCAGCTCTTTGCATTAGGTAGTCCAAGTATTTGAAATTCAACTTCAACATCAGTCCTTCAGTGAACATCCAGGGTTGATTTCCTTTAGTATTGACTGGTTTGATCTCCTTGCAGTCCAAGGGCCTCTCAAAAGTCTTCTCCAGCACCATAGTTCAAAAGCATCAGTTCTTTAGCTCTCAGCCTTCTCTATGGTCCAACTCTCACATCTGTACCTGACTACTGAAAAACCATAGTGTTGAGTATATGGACCTTTTTTGGCAAAGTGATGTCTCTGCTTTTTTTAATATGCTGTCTAGTTTTGTCATAGCTTTCATTCCAGGGAGCAAGCATCTTAATTTCATAGCTGCAGTCACTGTCTGCACTGATTTTGGAGCCCAAGAAAAGAAAATCTGTCATTGCTTCCACTTTTTCCCCTTCTATTTGCCATGAAGTGATGGAACTGGATGCCATGATCTTAGTTTTTTGAATGTTGTGTTTTAAGCCAGCGTTTTCACTCTCGTCTTTTACCCATATCAAGAGGCAGTTTAGTTCTTCACTTTCTGCCATTAGAGTGGTATCATCTGCATGTCTGAGGTTGTTGATATTTCCCTTGGCAGTCTTCATTCCAGCTTGTGATTCATCCAGCCCAGCATTTTGCATGATGTACTCTGAAGTTAAGTTAAATAAACAAGGTGACAGTATACAGCGTTGTTGTAGTTCATTCCCAATTTTGAACCAGTCATTTGTTTCATGTCCAGTTCTAAGTGTTGCTTCTTGACCTGCATACAGGTTTCCCCAAAGACAGGTCAGGTGGTCTGGTCTTGTGATCCACACGGTCTTAGGTTTTAGCAGAAGTAGATGTTTTAGTAGAAGTAGATTCTCTTGCTTTCTGCATGATCCAGTGAATGTTGTTCTTTTCCTTTCTTTTCTTTGATTGTGGCCAGCCTTGTGGTTGTGAACCACACTGTTCTTTAAAATTGAACTAACACTCATTCTAAGATTGTAAGGATCATTTAAATAACTTGGCAGATAAAATATTTGGCATATTACAGAGTATTATACATTTACCTTTACTTTTTATGTTGTGATGTGCAGTTCAAACTGAAATTGGATTTAAACCATAGGTATGTTTCTTAGTTTTTACAAGACATGTATAGAAAGGGAATCATAAAACTAGATTATGATCAACCATTGGGCAAACTAATTGAAGCCTACAGAATTAAGTTTTTGGTCATTCCTTTTTACTTTTAAAATATATTATTCTTGATAACAGTTTCTGTATAAGATGGCTGAGAATCTATTTCATTTTCAATGCCTGTTTGTTGGCAGAAGGGCTGCTTTCACTAAAATTTGCCATTGGTAGGCTTTGTTGTACATCGTGTTTATATTAATTTAGAAAATGGCAAAATGTTGCATAATATGAAGAACAGAGGCACTCGTAATTCTTTTTCCTAGAGATAAAAGTTTAAATTAGCCTTTTTTTTTTTTTGCATGTATTTGAGGCATACATATGTATATGTATGTGATGTTTTAATTTAATTTTTAAGTTAACATTGTGGTATGTTTTCTAAATATATTAGAAATCTCTAGTACCATTTTAGTTGCTATATAGTGTTCCTTCTTGTAGGTGTTATAGCATTTTCATATGGTTGAACTATTATTTCTGTAGTTTGTATATTTAACACCTTTTTTTTTTTGTATTTGGGTCTTCAATTATTTTAAGGTTTCTTTAATTTCAGGGGTTACCTCTTTTAGAACCTGTTACTGCTTTTGTTTTTAAATAGTCATCAGTTTAATATCATTGCTTTATATAATTCAATGAAGCATCTTTACTTATTTTGATGCTTTTTAAACTGGAAACTTCTGTGATTTTATGGCTTTTTACCAGGGATAATCAAAAGTCATAAGATTAAAATGAACCATATTTTGGAAACATCATTTTTAAGTTTGGGTAACTTTAAAAATATAATTTAATGTGGATGTGTTATGAGATCAAGGTTAAGTTAGAAGGACATTTAAATATAGAACTGGAGATTTAAAAAAAATTTGATAAATTTTGATAGGGAGCTTTGAGAAATAAATTGGTTTAGTTTGCAATACATAAGATTTTCAAAATTTATCATTTAGTTCATTTATCATTTAGTTCATAAAATAATGAGTATGCTGCTAATCTCCAATCATGTATTTTTCTCATTTGAGCAGACCAAGTAGCTGTGTATGTTTTACAATGTATTGTTTTGGACTTCTGAGTTATGTGTCATTAAAATTAGATAACATTTTAATAAATATTCTTTACACATGTTAGGCATATCTTGTAAGATTTGTTTCTGGTTTTTGTAAACGATTTGGTATTTTACAGATAAATCAAGTGTGTGGAAACTTCCGCACAGATGTGTGGAAATTAACTGTGAAACATCTTTAATTCTCCTCTTCAATCCATTTTTCCTTCATTTAAGTAACTAAAATTAAATAAGAAAGAATTTTAGTTTTTCCTGATTGTGAAACTTACACATGTTGAAGTGTAGAAAACAAAATTTTTCATTGGCACCATCATTCTTCCAGTCATTCAGTTTGCTATTTTGTTCTTTGACTGCTTCGTTTTTTTAATTCTTATCACTTGTTTCTCTGTATCCTTTCTTTTCCTTCCATTTTTCCAACTTGGTTTAGACTCAGAACTTCCCTACTTTTGTCTTATGAATTATGACCTCATTCCTCTGTCTCCAAATTTATGCACTCTAGTACTTAAAATTTTTTCTTTTATTACTACAGACCTCTTATATACTTATATATAGTTAGGTTACATGCTTGTTCTAAGTAACAGCACTAAACATTATATCCTGAAGTTGTTTCTCACTGTCTGTGCTTCTTTTTATTCCGTTGGCTTCTTTGTCTCCACTTTCTCAAGTCCTGGTCATCCTCCAAGTTTTCACAAACCTTTCTGTAAAACTGGTTAGTGAACTTCAGAGTGAGAACCGCATGAGGCTATAGAAAGCTAACCACTCTGGACTTTGTCAAAACTATGTTCTAGCCCCAGCTCTGCTGATGATCAACTCTGTGATTCAACCTCTGAAATTTTCTGCTTCTTCATCTCTACAGTGGGCATAATCATTTTATGAATAGTGTGAAAATTAAATTAGATAATATTTGTAAAGTGCCTAATACAAGGAACTGGTTAAGTAAATTATGCTGAGTCACTCATTCAGTATGTATGGGATGTCTGGATGTGCTGGGTCTTCTCTAGGTGATGAACTACACAGGGAAGTAGATGTTGAAATTTTAAAATTATACATACCATTAATAATTTAAGGGAGAAGGGTTATGAAGGTGATAGAAAGTAAGACTGTCTTTTATATTTTCAGTAATAAAAGCAAAAGTTCCTGTGCTTGAATAGCAAAAAGGCCTTTTCCTGCTGCAGCTAAAGAGACTCTATATAGAATGTTTATGAACGTATCTTTAGATTTTTTAAAACCAGGGTAGCTTTAGGATTGTGTGATTTAGGTTGATAAACCTCAAGCTCACTGTTTTCATCTATAAGATAGGGTTAAGAGTGAAAGTGAAGTCTTTCAGTCGTGTCCAACTCTTTGTGACCCTGTGGACTGTAGCCCACCAGGCTCCTTTGTCCATGGGATTCTCCAGGCAAGAATACTGGAGTGGGTTGCCATTTCCTTCTCCAGGGGATCTTCCCCACCAAGGATCGAACCCAGGTCTCCCTCATTGCAGGCAGACGCTTTAACCTCTGATCCACCAGGGAAGCCCTTCCTCTCAATTCAGTTCAGTTGCTCAGTCATGTCTGATTCTTTGCGACCCCATGGACTGCGGCATACCAGGCTTCCCTGTCCATCACCAGCTCCCGGAGCTTGCTCAAACTCATGCCCATCGAGTTGGTGATGCCATTCAACCATCTCATCCTCTGTTGTCCCCTTCTCCTCCTGCCCTCAATCTTTCCCAGCATCAGGGTCTTTCCAGTGAGTTGGTTCTTCTCGTCAGGTGGCCAAAGTATTGGAGCTTCAGCTTCAGCATGTCCTTTCAACGAATAATCAGGACTGATTTCTTCTAGGATTGACTGGTCTGATGATCTTGCAGTCCAAGGGGTAGTTCCTCTTGGACTCTCAAGGTAGTTCCTCTAGCCTTGGACTTTTGTTAAGAATGTGATTAGATAATGTATGTAAGCCAGTTAGCACAGGGCTGCAGTGCTATTGTAGGTCCTCAGTAGTAACACCACCAGAGATAAAGAAATGGAAGGAAGTACGTGAATGCTAAGTGACTTATCCACAGTCTTGCAGTTAGGAGTTGGTAATGGCAGCAAAAGAAGCTGCCATTGCCACCTACCTCTCTCACTGCCTTCTGTGAGTTTGTGGTTTCTGGTATCACCAAAGTTTTATCCATGTTGTTTTTACTGCAGATGTTTGTTACATGGAAGAATAGGCAAGGGGAGAGAATCATAGTGAATTTTCCTTGGCAGTTGAGAGGAATTTGCCTATCAGTGATACTTGCTGATCGTCAAGAATCTAGAGAGTCTGGTGAAATACTGTATGTACAGAATTACTATTAGATTGCTGAAAGGTCATAAGATTGATAATCTAATTGTGGTTTAGATTGACTTCTAAGAGAACAAGTAATATTTTGAGAACTCTTTGTTCTACTTGGTGATACCATTGATATAAGGAAAGCTGTATTATCTTCTAATTCTGAAGGGTATCATTTACATTTTTTTTTCCTATCACTTAATAACTGTGACTTTGGATAAACCACATAACCTCTGAGTTGCTATCCAAAATAATTAAAAGTGATGACAATGCATCTGGAAAGATTATTGTAAGGCTAAAATGAGATAAAGTTTAATACCCCCTAACATAATGTTTAGCTCGTAGTAGATGTGGCATTCATGCATTATATCATTGCTTTGTCAGCTGTGAAGCTTCTCTTTTTATCTCCCATTTTGCAAATGAGGAAGCAGAAGCCCAGAATTGACCCAGTTCATACAGCCAATAGGTAGTGTGTCTAAGATTGGAACCCAGATCCATCTACCTTCTTTGCTAACTAGAATTCTGTATAGAAGAGTTATGTTTTAGGTGGAGTTTAGACCAGAAAGCGTTTCTGATATCTCTTCTAGATTTTATTTTCTGAAGGCCAGTCTTTGTAGTTTCTCTCTTTTGCTTGCAGTGTAGAGGTTGAATAAGACTTTTTGGGCAAGTCTGTGGGACTAAATGCTGGGTACTTCACTTTCCTGACCTTCTAGTTCCTCATTTGCCAACTGGGAGTAGCATGGCATCTTTCTCAGTGGGATTTTGTGACATCATACTGGGGGATGCTTTAGTATGTAGAGTAAGCCCTCAGTGTTAGCCACTGTTACGATTCAGCGTTAGAATCAGTAGTATGCAGAGAGTTTGGAATTGGATAGACTTGAAGTCTGGTATAATTCTTCATACTTTTCAGCTTTGAGTGAATTAAGTTTTTGGAAACTTAGTTTTTTCCTTATCCTTATCTTTCAAAAGAGGTAAGACCTATGGCAGTATTTTTGTTGATGTTTATTGGATAATTTTATTTAAAACAGCACCCAAGAGAATACATGCAAAATTAATGTGAGCCTTTTCTCTTGCTCTGCTTCCTGCTCCTGCCTTTTTGTGGACTCCTCAGTGTCCTGCCCTTCTCTAGAAGCGGTTCTTTCGGTTCTAGGATGTTGCAGTTCAGGACTGCCTACACTGCGGCAGATGTAGTATAGCCTGTGCCTGGGGACAGTCTGTCTCACTCCTGGGCCAGTTACAGGTCATATTAGCTCAGTCACTGTCTTCCTTTTTGTCTGCAATTGAAAACAAGAGTCCTTCTTACTTTCCAAATAATTTTAAAATTGAGATAGAATTTGTCCAAAGAAAGACAATTGTATTTTAATATTTAAATAAGAAATTGTTACTGTTAAAAATTCATACTTCAGTCTTGGTACTGGTGTTAACAACTGACTTGTATAGTTTTTCTTTAAAATTTTTCAGCAAGCGTATTTCATTGTTATTTCCCCCTCAGCAGTCAGACTCACCACACATAATACAATTTGGGTATTACTGATGGGTATTTCCTCATAGTTACCTCTTTTTTTGGAACTAAAGATAAGGTAATTATATGCATAAGGTAAGTATGCATAAATATTTTCTAAGATGTCTATGTTAGTATATTATCTGACTTCTCAATAAAATTATTGTTATATCTTTTGGATATAATACCACTAATGATTAGATGGGCTTCCTGGGTAGTGCTAGTGGTAAAGAACCCACCTGCCAATGTAAGAGACGTGGTTTGATCCCTGGTCGGGAAGATCCCCTGGAGGAAGGCACAGCAACCCACTCCAGTATTCTTGCCTGGAGAATCACTCGGACAGAGGAGCCTGGTGGGCTATAGTCCATGGGGTCGCAGGGAATCGGACACGGCTGAAGCGACTTAGCATGCACGCAATGATTAGGTAGTATTTCATAGATTACTTTCTTAAAATGTACATAGTCATCATAAGAGCAAAATATTACATTTGGTGAGATCCTCCATGTTTTCCACCTCAGGCTAAGTGACTCAAGTCCCATTGTGTATGTAATTCCCAGAGCCAGTACCAGATCTCAGATTTTAGTTTATATTTTCATGAAAGCTGTATTATTCATTCATATCCTTGATTGTTCCAAAAAGAACTTAAAATGACTTTTAAAAGTGGAAACAGCCTTGCAAGATAGAATACATTAAGAATGAGCAATAAAATGAGGCAAAAGGACTATAAAGTAGGAAAAGAGGATGGGGTTTGGGAGTTAGGTTTGTATGTGAAATGCATACAAAACATAGAAGTTTAGCTCTTGTTAGTTTGAACCATCAGTAAACCTGAGAACCTCTCACATAGGACTAGGAAACTGAGCACCAATAGGTATTGTTACTTTTAGATCTCAGTGATGATTCCTAAAAGGTATACAGGTTTCAGGCCTTGGTTGCTGGTTAAGTCGTGACTTGCACCTTGAGGTTAAAGTGGAATAGATTTGACATCATATCATGAAGGATGAGGAGCAGAGGTTAGATGTGCCAGATAAGGGAGGTGAGCTTAGGAATGACCTGATGGCAGCACCGGGGTTTTCTTTAGAAAATAGTATTACATAAATTCTAGTAGAAAACGAGTACTTGAGGCCCCACAATTTTGTATAATAAATGTGTGACCATTGTAATATTAACCTGGAAACTTCTTAAGGCAGATGTAACAGTCTTTCTCAGCCATAAAAAGATAAAGTTATGGGAAAGCTTTGTGCAGCATATCTAGCTCTGAATAGTGTATTATTCTAATGTACAAAATTAATGCTTGTTAATTTTAAAAAGTTACAAGAGACACAAGCAATAACTAATTACTTGTGGCAGATTTGCCACAGGTAATAGGATAAATCAGTTTAAGTTGGGAAGATGTAGTTTAATTTTGGAAATAAGAAAAATTTGACTTAAGTTTCCTTAATGTTCACAGGGAGCCCAGATCCCGTGCTCTGTGACAACCTAGAGTGGTGGGATGGGGTGGGAAGTCAAAGGGAGGGGACATAATGTATATCTATGGCTGATTCTTGTTGATGTGTGGCAGAAACCAGCACAATATTGTAAAGTAATTATCCTCCAATTAAAAACTTAAAAATTGAAAAAAAATAGTGACAAGTGCTAACTCTCTCCCCCCCCCCGTGCATTGTGACTACTGTGTCATAACTTTGTTGTTTCTGATGAACGAAACATTCATCTCTGTTATGCATTGGTCATTTAACCAAAAAATAATATAGGAAAATAAACATTCTCAGCACAGCAAAAGTTTTTATTAATGTTCATAAACTTAAAAATTGTAGCAAACCTCTCTTTCTCTCTCTCTCTCTATATATATATACATAATTTTTGCCATGTTAAGCATTTTAAAGTGTATAGTGCAGTGGTCTTAAGTACATTTGAATTGTTGTCTAACCGTTGCTGTCATCCATCTCCAGAACTTTTTCATCTTTTCAAATTGAAATTCAGTACCTGTTAAACAGTAACTTCTCGTTCCTCCCTCCCTCAGCAACCACTGTCTGTTTTCTCTATGAGTCTGACTGTTCTCGGTTCTTCATATAAGTGTAATCATACAGTATTTACCCTTTTGTGACTGCCTTATTCCCTTAGTGTAGTGTCCTCAAGATTCATTCATGTTGTAATGTGTTTCACAGTTGTTTTTTTAAAGGCTGAATTCCATTATATGTGTATACTATATTTTGTTTGTCCATTCATCCTTCCTGTGAATTAGGAAATGTGTTCTTTTTGGGCAAATTAATTAGAAAGAGTCCCAGTCTGGGCTAAAAACGCTGACTGTACAGACTGACAAGAATATGACATCTTTGTATTAAAAAGCAAAAAACCACCACCACTCTCTTCTTCTGGTGTTCTTTGCCTTGCACAAGGATACACCCCTAGTGGCTCAGCCTGTACCTACTCTCTTAGCCAGGTGCTTTTGTGCAGGGTGTAAATCCTCTAACCATGCTTTATAGTCCTGCTTGTTTCTGTATTTCATATCTTTAAAACCATGTGCCTTATGTTCTGTTCCTTAATTTTTTTTCCACTCATTCATTGTACTGATTACAGTATGTGGTAGTAATTGTGCTCAGTAATGGAGATATAGAATGGATAAATCACATTAAAGTGTATTAGGTAGTATTGATACGTGGGTGAGCAAAGCATAATAAGGATGAGAGAGATGGGGTACTTGACTTAGCTTCATGGGTAACAGTTGGGCCGGATGCGATACTTAAACTGAATTTTAAAAGAGTAATTATAGCTAACACTTCAAGTGTTTCTTGCATGGCTCCATACTCGTTAAGGCTTTATATGCATTAACTCATTTACATCTCAACCCTATGTGAAAGCTATCATTATCAATATTTACCTATAAACAAACCATGACACAGAGAGATGAGGACTTTGCCAAAATGATACAGGATTTAGTTCAGTTTGTGATAAAGATTCAAACTCAGGTAGTTGGCCCCCAAGTCTGTGTGCTGTTAAACATTGCACTGGATTGTGTCTCAGGACTCTTGGAGTCCCAGGGTTGAGATAAGAGAGAGAGTTGTGACCCACGTGGTGGTCACTGTGGGGTCTTCCAGGGAGATAAGTTCGGGAACTCCAGAGAGATGCGCTGTCCAGATGGAATTCATATGCAGTTGTAGAGGCTTGACAGGGCACAGCCACTAAGGGAGCTGCAGAATCTACGCCGGGCGCTTGACTGACACATGTGGAGGGTTGGTGGGCGATGAGACTGAGAGGTAGATAGTTTTAGGTCCTGAAAGACTTCATGCACTGCGCTTACATTACCCTGGGATCTTCTGCTGGTTTAAGGATGGTAATCTTTGCGTTTGTTCCCTTGGTCTACATTTAAGTCAGAGTTTCTCCCCACACCTACCTTCATTTGCATCTCTCTGAATGGATGGAGTAGAGGCAGAGTGGGCAAGTGGTAGAAGATGAGATTACAGACCTATTAGGGGCTCCATCAGGTCGGGCTTTTGAATAATTGAGAAATCGAATTCCACAGAATTTTAATCAGTGACAGTTGTACTCGGGATCTGAACGTTTTAAATTTCAAGAATTATTTTAATAGTTTTTCCAGAAAGATTATTCAAATCTTCATCTGTTTTACTTACGAAATAAGCTAGTTATCAGAAATTTTTATCTGTCCAATTATTTTTCTGTTGCTTAAAGGTCAAAACAAGCACTTTCTGTGTTTACTGTCTTATTCATGAATGACTTATAGTCCTCCTCAGTATGTTTGCTTGTTGTCCAAGAATGCCACAGTCAAGTGTTTTTTAACGGATTGTTCTGTCATTCGTTATAATCATCTTTATTGAACAAGTCACAGACTTATCATTGTCCTCTTCTCAATATAATTCTTGCTCATGAGTTGTAGTGCTTTGAAGAAATCACTCAGTTCTTTTGAAATGACATTTAAAATGAAATCAACTTCTAGTTGTTAGAAAAAGTAACAGCTGTGACTTTGTAAGCTACTCTTAGTGGCTTTGGAAGCTAGTTGGTTAGCTAGTTGTCATTATGAGGTCATTTTCCAAAAAAAGATGAAGTCATTTGCCATCTTGTTTTAGTCATACTGGGCTTTTTCTTTGACCAAATATTTTCAAATTACACATTCCCACCCACTTATTTTCATAGTTGATAATACCTTCATGAAATAAAATAATGATGGAACTTTTAAAGGGCAACAGTTCATACTTAATCTGGTCAGTATTTGATTTGTGTTTTAAATCATAGTTAGAAAAAGACCTCTGTAGACTTGAAATATTATTAATTTATATATACTAATAAGAGAGCCAAGTAGTGTGCAGTATTGTGTACATAAATCTCAGCACACAGAACTTGAATTCTACCAAGAACTCTGTATTCCCAAGTCCCTGTAAGGTGATAAGCTAATCAGATCCCTATAATCTCTATCTGCTTGAATTCCTACTGCACCACTGTATATCACTTTAAATTCTCTTCTGGTGTCTGCCCCTCCAGATCTACTTGTGATGAAAATTAATAGGTAATAGAGGTAAGAAGCAACTCTCTCAGTCATTCCCATCTATTTTTTACTGGTGCCTAAATTGTTTCTTCTTCAGGGTTGCAGCTCATAAACTATGTTTATTTTTTAAATTTTTAGTATATTTGAAAAAAATTTAAAAATATTTATTTATTTATTTGACTCTGCCAGGTCTTAGTTGGGGTGCGTGGGATCTAGTTCCCTGACCTTGAACTTGGGCCCTTGCATTGGCAGAGTGGAATCTTAGCCCTTGGACCACCAGGGAAGTCTCTGTACATTTATTTTAGCCTCATCATTCCAGACAGATAAGAAGGGCTAATTCTAGATACTGGGTGACTGATCCAATTGTCCTTTTCTCGTGAAGGAAAAGTAATTAGTATAGTGTTGTTATGCAGTAATATAAAAAGAGTTATATATAATGTAGGAAGGTATTTCTAGTAGTGAAAACTCTATGGTGTATTAGATTTATCTTTATGTAATATTAATCTGAAAATAAAATCATGGGATAAATGGAGAGTCCCAAACTAGATTCAGTTGCTTTTAAAAATTTACCATAAGAACCATAAGATGAGAATAAACAATTATTAAATAATGTCACATTGGATTACAAGTTTAATATAAAGATAAGAAAAACTGATGGAAAATGGAAAAGCTTTTTATCTTTAGAGATATTATAATTAAAATATAATTTCCTGACAATCAGAGTATTAATGTTGAAGTAGTAAATACTGTTGACTTTAATTATTAAAGTGGCATAGTCTGAGGAACTAGTCTTACCTCTATATTAATGTTTTCTTAAATGTGCCCTGAGTAAAGCTTCCCTTCAAGTGCTTCTTGAAGAAAAGTTGTTCAAGTTAAAGAAGACGGAGGAAGGTGGTATTTTTGGTGCTTGCCACTGTATGTACTCTGTTAAAGGCTCTGAGCAGTCCTGCAGTAAAGAGACTTTTAATTCTGGGTTTCCCAACCTTAGTTATCTTTTGTTTTCTCTATACCTACTAATGTGTTCTACATTTGTGTACCCTGAAACACGTTCTAGTAAATGCTGCTGCTGCTGCTGCTAAGTCACTTCAGTCGTGTCCGACTCTGTGCGACCCCATAGACGGCAGCCCACCAGGCTCCCCCGTCCCTGGGATTCTCCAGGCAAGAACACGAGTGGGTTGCCATTTCCTTCTCCAATGCGTGAAAGTGACAAGTGAAAGTGAAGTTGCTCAGTCGTGTCTGACTCTTAGCGACCCCATGAACAGCAGCCTACCAGGCTCCTCCATCCGTGGAATTTTCCAGGCAAGAGTACTGGAGTGGGATGCCATTGCCTTCTCCTCTCATTCTTTATCTTTTCCTCAGGTATATTGATGGCAGTAGGACATACCCAGGCTTTACTTATTTGGGTCCTTAGATGAATGACTTCAGTTCAGTTCAGTTATTCATTATAACCTTCAGTTATAATGTTCCCATTTCTCTGTCAAAAAGGCCTGCATGACACTGCCCTTTTGAAGATTTGGAAAAAAGTTGTATTTCCTGACTGTTGTGCTTCATTTTATTAGGTAAAACAATGGGAGCCAGTATGCTTTTCTCTTAACTTTAACTGACATGACACTCAAAACGAAGATCTGTGTTCAGTTAATAAACCCAGACTAGGTTATCAGAAATAATTTTCCTTCTGAAACTATCACAACTATTTTCTTAGTTATCTAGCTTTTTAGTTTTGTTGAATAGTTTTGGGTTTTATCTCTTTCTAATAGTTAACTTTAAATACTTTTTTGAAAGTAGGTGAACTGCACATTTCTATAATGGCTCATTGCTAGAATGAGAGAAAAATTCTTATGTCAGTTGTTTTCTGTAAGAATATGTGGTGGTTATGTTTGAGAAATTGTATTTCAAATGGTCTCCAGTTTGCCTTAATCATTCATTTAAAAATACTCTTTTGCACTGGATGAGCATTTTTTCCTTTACCAGGTTAGGCAGGTTTACAGACCATGTGTTTACTTGGATGCTAAGCAATGGAAAAACACATCATTTACTGTTAAAGTTTTTTTGAATTTTCATAATTTGGATGATTTACAGTTATTAATTACAGTGCTGCTTGCAAACCTCTGATTTTTTTTTTTCAGTTTTTATTGGAGTTGTGTGTGTGTGTGTTAGTTGTTCAGTTGTGTCAGACTCTTTGCGACCTCTTGGACTGTACCCACCAGGCTCCTCTGTCCTTGGGATTCTCTAGGCAAGAATACTGGCGTGGGCTGCCATTCTCTTCTCCAGGGCATCTTGCCCACCCAGGGCTTGAACCAGAGTCTTGCACATTGCAGGCAGGTTCTTTATCATCTGGGCTACTAGGGAAGCCCTTATTGGAGTCTTATTGGGTTTCTGAATTTGTCACAGTAGCAGGATTATGACTTCGTCCAATTATGAGAGATAGAGAAAGGAAAAGTCCATTTTTTTCCAGTGGTATGTTTAATGATTTTATTCCCGTTTAGTTATAATTTTTGAAATCAAGGTATTTGATTCTATGGAAAGAGAATAATTTTATATTGATGTTTCACTTGGCACCAAAGAGTATAAGGAGTCTACCTATAAATCATTTTGCTATTGCACAAACATGCCAAAACTCAGTGACAGCAATTATTTATTATTGCCTATTTGTTTGGGTCTTTTGACTGGACTTAGGCAGCTCTGCTTCTGACTGTAGATGTGTGGGTGGGGGGTGTAGGCTATAGTCCCCTTCACTTTCCTCTTTATTTTATGAGGTACCTCAGGAATGTTCTTATTTTGGTGATGGCAGAGTCTCAAGAGGGCCTTTTAAGGCCTTGGTTTATAACTGGCACATTTTGTCACTTCTGCCCATTTATCAACTGACAAAGAAAAGTTCACATGGCCGATTTAAAGTCAAGAGGCAGAGAAGTACACTCCACCCACAGTCAGGCCATGGTGTGTTGTGGATGGAAACCTGGAACCTGTTATGTAAACTACCACAGTTTGAGAGTTTAAGGGAGATAAATTAATTAGACTCTTAAGTGATTTGAATATTAACTAAATTCCCCTAGTCAACATCCCTTAATATCTGTTTTTTAATTTATATTTTTAAATTGAATAAATATCAATTAACTACCCTGACACACTCAAATCTATGTTGGGATTGTTTTAAAGCTCAAAATAAAAGTGTAAAAATTACACTTACATGCATGTGTAAAAACATGCATATGTGTATTAATATTTATGTATGAATATGGTAGAGAACTAAAAGAAACTTTTTTTTCATTCTAGACCTGTTTTATAAATTAGAATCTGAGATATGTGTGACATAGTCAGCCTTTTCATTAATACTATTGTATTAAATTTATTAACAGTTTTGGTAAAGAGGATTTCCATGATGGCTATCTCTGTTACGTTTGAAAATATATTTATATCTTACGCTTTTAAATTAGTGCATATAGCTGAGTATAGTGTCTGGATATTTTCACTGTGTGAGAAGACTGAAAAGAATTTAAATTATTATGTAAAGAAAAGTAATTAGAAATGTGATTTTTCTCATTTAAATTTTACGAATCTTCAAATTGTTCACATGCACCTGCTTTAATGTTTTCATCAGTGCTAGAGATGTTTTTAAGATTTCACACACAGTGTATATGATCTTTATTCATTCTTGATTGAGGTACAGCATAATTTAATGTAATAATTAGAAATTTTTACTGTGTTGTAAGTACCTATTCTTTGTGATATTTACATGATAAGTACTTTCACATTTTTTTAGCATTAATTTTTTTTCTTTTACAGTAGCATTTAGCATTTCTAATTTTAAAGTAATACTCCCAGAAATAATGACTAAACCTGTATTGAATTTCTTTGTTGCTTCTCTCTCTTCATTTTTTAAATTGTGATTTTGTTAGGTGGCTTTTGTAAGCTTCCAGAACTAGTGTTGAGTGAGGTTGATTCAGGCTACTGTATGATTCCCAAATTATACTTCTTGATTCTAAATAAAATATCTTGGTAGAGTGCCCTCAGCAGGAGATCCTTTGTTAGGATTCTAAGATGAGACAACTCTGTTTTTCTAAATTTTGTGAAGAAAAGAAGTTTGATTTATATTTGGACAAAAGACATACATAAGTTCATTTTTGATCACCTCGAGAAGGTAGATTTTAACTTATTTCTGTCTTCTTCACATACACATTGTTTTTTTCCTTTGGTGTAGTCTTGTTTTTAACTGCTTTCAAGGTATTAATTGATCAAACATAATATTCCTGCATGTATAATATATTCAAAATGTCCACTAAAAAAATGGTTATAATTTTCATTGGATTGCTGCAAGGACCACACAAATTTTATGTGGTTTTTCATGGCCATGTGACATCATTTGTACTTTTTCTGAAAAATTATTTCCAAAGACAGGAGATAGAAACCGTAATTTGGTGCGCGTTCTATATTTAACGGTTTTTAAAAATTACTTGACTTTAACCTTTATGCACTTAAAGGTATTATCAGTATTGCTCAGTGTCTTTTCTTGCTTACTTGAAAGTTATGATTGCTAAGAAGACGTATATCCTTATATCTGCCTTCTCTACCAAAATATTTTATTTAGAATCAAAAAGGAAGTTCAGTACAAGTTTTGTCATTATTCCTGGGAGTATTACTTTAAAATAGGAAAGAATAAATAGATCCTTACAACAAGAGAAGTAGATGAACAGAGTGAAGTTTGTTCAAAACAAAACAAAGAGAAGTTTGTGTTAGAGGAACAAAAATGAAAACTCAGTTTCAAACTTTTGAGATAAAGCAAAAGCAGTGCTCAGAGAGAAATTCACAGCTGTAAATACATTAAAAAGGAAGAAAGATCTCAAGTCAATAACCAATATCACAACAATAGATTACAGGTAAAACAGCTCCAAGAAACAGACATATTATAAGGGGCAACACTGAAAGTGAACGTGAAAGTCACTGAGTCGTGTCTTACGCTTTGCAACGCCATGGACTATATATTCCATGGAATTCTCTAGGCCAGAATACTGGAGTGGCTAGCCTTTCCCTTCTCCAGGGGATCTTCCCAACCCAGGGATCAAACCCAGGTCTCCCACATTGCAGGTGGATTCTTTACCAGCTGAGCCACAAGGAAAGCCCAAATTCAAGATGAGACAAAATCATGAACATTAGAATAATTTGAAGTCTCTGGCACCTACTAATAAAGCAAGCAAAGTCACCTCTTATGTTAAGGATGTATTGGTATTTATTTCAGTAACTGTTACCAAATATGACATGCCTTGCTGTCAAGAAAAAATTACAAGGCATGCCAAAGGCAAAAACACAGAGAAAAAAAAGCAATCATCAGAAACAAATTTGTATATGACATAGATATTGGAATTATCAAACAGGACATTTAAATAATTTAAACTAACTATGACAAACATGTTAAGGACTCTAATGGAAAAAGTAGACGACTTGTAAGAACAGACAGGTAACACAGGCAGACCTGTAAATTCTAAGAATCAAAATGAAATGGTAAAGAAACTGAAGTTCACTTTTGTAAAGGAAATGAAAAATCCTGTGATGGACTCATGTGTAGATGCAAAAGAGACAAAAAAGGAATCACTGAACTTGAAGATTGGTCTATAGAATTTCCCTAAACTGATATGCAAGGAGGGGGAAAAAAAAGCATGAAAACAAAAACAGAACAGTACATCCAAGAAACATGACATAATATCAAGAGGCAGAACACACATCTTATTGAAACTCTGGAAGGTGGAGAGAGAACAGAGAAATATTTCAAGTAATAGTAGCCAGAATGTTCCAAAACTAGTGACAGATCCAGGAAGCCCAGAGTATATCTAGAAGAATAAAATACACACACATACATACCTCTTGGTACATCACACTGAAACAACACAAAAATCAGTATGTAAAATAAAAAACAAAGGGAAAATCTTGAAAAAAGCAAGAAGAAAAAAATATATCTATAGAGGTACAAGGGTAGGAATGAACAGGGTTCTTATCAGAAATCATGCAAGCAAGAGAAAGAAGTGAAATATTTTAAGTGTTGAAAGGAAAAAACCCACCAATGTAGAATTCTATATCCAGAAAAATTATCCTTCAGAAGTAAAAAGGGAATACTATAGACTTTTTCAGACAAAGGAAAACTAAGCAATTTCATCACCAGCAGACCTATTCTGCAAGAAATATTCTCCAGAAAATTTAAAAAGAAAGAAAGAGAAAGGGGAATGGGGTGGGAATTTAGAAAATACAAAAACCAGTTTAAAAGAAAATATTTTTAAGTGAGAGAAGACCTGATTTGCTTATATCAGAATGATAAATGAAAATAGAATGAACTTATCTATTAAAAGAAAAATTGATTTGAATTGAAATTTCCCCTATGATGTGTTTGACTGAGAAGACAATTGCTATAATTAAAAGTTTTCCTTGACATACATACAGTTATTTCAAGATGTCCTCGAGAATTTTTATTCTTTTGATTAATGTTGTATTCTGTAAGTGAATTGAATACATACAAAAGAGCACACAACAGACACCTTACATTATCATTTTATTGTAAGTTATAAATCTGACCAATTGGCTATTGAGGAGCGTGTTGATTCGTTTTGATCTGTTTATGTCTTTTCCAGGCTTCCATCTCTTACTGATTTTCGTGGTTTCTAATTTTACTTCATTGTGGTGTGTGAGATGTTACCTGTTTAAAATTCATTGACTTATTTTGTGTTGTTTCTAGCATGTTGTCTGTTTTGGAGAATGCTCTGTTAGTCTTGAGAAGAAGAAAGTGCATTCTGTTGTTGGTTGGATTGGTCTATAGGTGTCTGCGGGTCCGGTTGGTTTATAATGTTGTTAAAAGTCTTATTGTTTCTTCTTTCTACTTCTGTCTTACTATTGTAAGAGGACTTTTCTTAGCCATTTTTAAAATTTAAATATAGTTAGTTTGCATTGTTGTGTTAGCTTCACGTATACAACAAAGTGATTCAGTTATGTATCTATATTCTTTTTCAGACTCTTTTTCATTATAGGTTTTTGTAAGACATTAATTAAACATAGTTCCCTGTGTTATGCAGTAGGTCCTTGTTGTTTATCTGTTTTATACACAGTAGTGTGTACATGGAGAAAGTAAAAATGTCTTGGTAACATTACAAGTTTGTAGCAGGTAGACTGAATTTTCTTCCAGTTGAAATTTAGGCATTTCCAGGTTCCTGGTTTAGACTTACTAATGTCTTAATAATTTTATAATAATCAAATTTTAGTTATAAAATATAATGCTAATATACTGGGAAGGTTTTCCAGTAAAAGGCCCAGTGCAGTGATTTTGAAGACACTATTTAGTTCCACTTACTACTCTTCTTATGTCATTTATTGAGAAGATACTTCCTTTTTTCTTCCTAAGTATTAGCTTGATTTTCTTGAGAAAGTTAGCAAATGAAAGAAAAAAGTTGACTGGTGAACTTTCTGCCATTTTCCTTCACCACAACAGTTTAAAAATGTGCATGAAACACTTTAAATAAAAGCTGGGTTATCTGGTAATGCAGGTGATGTAGTGGTGGACATTTCTGATTTGTTTAGATTAGGAATTTATTGAAAGGAATTGGATCAGGACTGAACAGACTGGGTCAGGTCTTTCCCACCAATTCTCATCTTAGTGACTTCGATGTAGCTCAGTTAAGCCTTTCACATATTTCTTACTGGAAAATCAGATGTCAGATTGTGATATTTTATTTGGCTATTTAGTCAGCTTGGTAAGAAATTCTTCTGTTGTTCAGATGATCTTTTGTATAGGTAATTCATGTAAGGATTTTTCAGGGGTTTTCTGTTCTTCATAAATTAGTGAAGATTCTGTGAACATCTTTGTGCCACTGCTCCCCAAGAAGTTGGCAAAAGCTATTAGATGTTCTTATGCAGTTAGTGTTAATTCATTGTTTTATTGGTTCAATTAAAATGTAGAATAAAAGGCAAATAATCTGTATTATTAAAGACCTAAATATAACAATAAAAATTAATACAAATTTGACTTATCATTCAATATACTTGTAGACTTTACAGTGATACATTGCCGTTCAGTCAACAATGCTGCTAGAATGCTGTCACTTAGCTTGACTTTTTCTAAATGGGCCAAGCCTTTTTTTTCTTTTTTAAGGCACATTGATTTCTGATAGGAATAAATTGAACGTGCAGTGACCATGGTGGCTTTGGCCATGATTTTTAGGTAAACCACAACTAATTCATAAAGTGCTGTGGACCCTTTAATACCTACCAAAAGTGGGCAGGATGTCAATTTGGAAGATTCCATCTAAAACATATTCCTTTACTTGGCTCTTGAAAAACCCTCCCGCAGTACCCTGCATAGAATGTAGTTTATTTACTGAGAAGAAGGAATGGTTGAGTCAACTCACAGGAGATAAATCTGTGGTAGGTGTTACAGGCTGATTTTTAAGCCACACACCATCTCCCTCTTTCAGTTTATTTTACTTGCTAATATGTAAATTTTATTAACGAAGCTAGGAGAGCTCATTCAGAGATATTTTAGACTTCTTTTCAGTGGAGGAAAACAGTGCTTTTGTTAGGAATGACAAATTAGTTTTGTCACTGAGCTTTTAGGAGGGGATTAATTCTTCATATAATCTCTATTAAGATTCTTCATATAATCTCTATTAAGACTGGGGAAAAGTAACTATCCAATGTTAATTTATAGTTTTAAGAGATAATTTACAGTGTTATCTTCCATTTGATTAGCCAATAGAGATGAACCTGTTATTTCCAGTATCAGTTTTGAGCATCAATATTAAACTGTCTTCCGTGGAAGTATCGGTGTGTACAGCAGCATCCAGCTAAGACCCAGACCAGGCCTCAGAGTTACTAGTTTTTACATGGCTTGATTAAAAAAGAGGAGGCTCCTATGCACTGAAATTTTCTCTTTTCAAATGGGCACATTTCCCAGCATAAATATGATACTTCTGTACTAATCAGGATGGAGTCTTATCCTGCAATGGGACTTACATTTTGGGCTTTTCACCACATCATTGCTGTTTTCTATGTGGTCAAAAATAGATATAGAGTAAACCAACCCCAAAAGTCAATTACAGGGTTTTATAGTGATGTACTGTGAAAAATCTGGTCGTGTTTTTCATTATACAGAATGTTCTTTCCAAAGACATAAACAGAAAAAGCACATATGTTTGATTTTAAAAATAACTCTGCTTAGCTCTTTAAAATGCTGGGGACATTTTGGATACTTTTAAATGATCAGCATTATAATTAAATGATAAACCTTCTATCTAAAGGCAGCCGTGGCTTGTAATTATTTATTCAACTTCTCCCCCAACTTTAAATGTTTTTTTTGTTTTTGGTGAGGGATCAACATAAATACTTTGAAAGTATTTCTAATATATATTTGTATGATCTGGTAAACTCATCTTATTTTCTAATCTCTTCCGAAGAAGCAAATGCTAATACATATTATATCATTTTTGGAACATGCATGCTAATTTATAAGTAATATATTATAAAAAGTATGGAAAATGAAAACCATTTGTCCATTAGGAATTAGTGCGATATTTAAAATGATTTATGAAATCTATTTGCTAATATAGTTGCTAAAGTAATATAAAATAGTACTTAAAATTATTTGAAGTTAAACTTTACATTCTTAAGGAAAGCTTATTTGAGCCTCCCAGAACCTTAAAATGAATGAAAACTTTTTTTTATGATGGCATTTTATTGGAAGAGAGACTTAGAAGCCTTATAATTTAAAATTTTACATTTTATTAATGATTATTTGCCATTTTCCAGCTTTAAACTGTAGTTAATTTACATTTTGGCTGTTTGAAAATGTACAAATAAATGTTTCATATTTAATCCTTTGGTTCTATAGTTAAGATTTAATTTTCCATAGTCAGATTTCAGCCTAATGCAAGTCTTGGTTTCTTTGCTTTCTTTGTTATCGAAGTCTTTTACTCAGTGACTGACATGATTATCCATCCACTCACTCCTACAGATAACACTGGCAAAGTAGTAACTAAGTGGTAACTGTTTAAACCTGGTTATTCACTCTTTTCTGAGGTGATATAAACAAGAAAACCAGAAGTTTTGTTTCTTTCCATATATACTTGTAGCAGATATTTTTGATTTGATTGATTAAGAGCCATTCTTTCTTTTTTTTATTTATTTTTATTAGTTGGAAGCTAATTACTTTACATTATTGTAGTGGTTTTGCCATACATTGACATGAATCAGCCATGGTTTTACATGTGTTCCCCATCCTGAACCCCTCTCCCACCTCCATCCCCACCCCATCCCTCTGGGTTATCCCAGTGCACCAGCCCTGAGCACTTGTCTCATGCATCCAACCTGGACTGGTGATCTGTTTCACACTTGATAATATACATGTTTCGATGCTGTTCTCTCGAAACATCCCACCCTCGCCTTCTCCCATAGAGTCCAAAAGCTGAAGTCATCTTATTGATAAAACACCTTCTGTGATCTTACTAGGGGCTTCCCTGGTAACTCAGCTGGTAAAGAATCCGCCTGTAATGCAGGAGACCCCCGTTTGATTCCTGTGTCGGGAAGACCCCTTAAGAGAAGGGATAGACTACTCACTCCAGTGTTCTTGGGCTTCCCAGGTGGCTTAGACAGTAAAGCATCCATCTGCAATGCGGGAGACCTGGGTTTGGTCCCTGGGTTAGGAAGATCCCCTGGAGGAGGGTATGGCAACCCACTCCAGTATTCTTGCCTGGAGAATCCCTGTGAACGGTGGAGCCTGGCGGCTGTGGGGTGGCAAAGAGTCGGCCCCACTGAGTGACTAGGCACACAGTGGTCTTACTTGCTCTGTCTCACTGCGTGTTAGCTGTCAGCTTCTCTTTACACTTAGAGACTTGCTGCCTTTGGCCTTCATGTATGCTAACATCTATCTGCATGTCTAATTTGAGCTTGTATGTAATCACTGAATTAAAAATTCTTTGCTTATAGCTTGGGCTGTGTTTTAAATTTTAATGTCATTTGTACTGCTGAGCACAAGACTGTGCTTGCTAATAGTTTGTGGTTAATCATTTATTAATAAGAGAGAGAAGGAAGTGATTTAGGTTTTCTTGAAATAATCTTAATTGATGCTTTATTTTTGTAGAGTAATGTACTTTATTTTGAATGCTTTCTCATACTTTTTAATTAAAAATAAGCAGTTTGAGTTGCAAACAGAACAATGTATTGATCTATTAAAACTTAGCAGTAAATCTGTTATCAAAAACTGTATAGCAACTTATACACACTAAATCATGATTCTTTTTTAGGATGTATCTGTTTGTAGTCTTGATTTTATGCTTAATGTGCAATTTCAGTAACAGCAATAAAATTGACTTATTTTTTGATGCTCATTTCCTCTGCTTCTGTCTTGTGCTTGTCAGTGCTTCATGACTGAAGCCTCTCTTTGTAGATTTACTACAACCTGGGTTTCTATAGATTCTGCTTGAAGTAGAAAATTGTTTAGAATGCTATTAGCTACCTGCTTCAGTCCTTTACCTCAGGACTGTATAGAGAGGGAGTCATTATTGGTTCCTGATTATAAAAGTAGTACATATCCATTTATAGAGAAAAGGCATATCTAAAATATTTTTTTTAAGTACAAAATACTAATGAGCTCAGCATTTTAAAATAATTTTTTATTGCTTGGTGTATATTGCTCAAATATTGATATAGGTATAGATACAAATGTGTGTGTGTGTGCATGTATGTGTATCTTATGTGCGGGTATGTATGTGTGTGTAATACATACATAGAGGGAGAGAGAGACAGAGATTCTGGCACTTGATTCAAACAGAGTATTTTCTTTGTGAATTATTTGTTATTTCTTACTCATTTTAAAGAGATAGATATGTTTATATTTCCTTAGCGAGTTATAAGAATTCTGTGTGTAAGGGAAGGTCTTTAACTCTCTCCATTTTGTATTTCAACGCTTTTTTAGTTTCTTATTTGAAATAATGTTTGCACGTTTACAGTATGATTTTCATTCAGAAGTTTTAAAATCTGTATGTCACATATAACATTCTTATTCGTGTTTTCTGACTTTGGTTCCTAATTGGTGAATACCCTCGATAGCATTAGTATTCAGTCACCTCATAGCTGATAGGAATATCTCATTGAAGATTGAAGATGGTGGCCTCACATGTTGCATTTTTGGTCTCCTTTAATGCTTATTAGACCTTGAACCCAGTTTTCCCAGGAATAATCTATAAGATTTAGAATATTTTCTTTCCTGGCTTATTTTCTTATGTTCTGATACATTATCCCTGATTTTGTTCTCTTGTTCATAATCCCAACGCTACTTACTCACTAGTATCTGTCTTGTTACTTACCGCTAAGCGTGACTGACATAAAATAGGATGGTAGGAAATACTTTTGAATGGATAAATAAATGTCATGAACTGGTTTAAGAGTCACATCTTTTGGTTTCCCTTTTCTGAGAGGAACACCCCCCCCCCCCGCAACTTTGGTGCCAATTTGTACCTTAGAATTTTTAATCCTTCCCTGTTTACATGTTTTAAGTTTTACTCTGCCATTTCCAGGTATGAAATTCCTCTGGAGAAAACTTTGAGCACCAGAGCAGTGTTTATCATATAGTAGGAAATGGGTAAATACTGAACTCAACTGATAATTGAGTGAAAAGACAGCATAGAAACAACCAGCAGTACCATTTTCCTTGCATCTTTGTTATTTCATTAATTTGGTAGATGTATTATGGGTTTCACAGCAATATAAACATATATTCAGGTGCAAGTATAAAATTTCATTTAAACATTGTGTACAAATTGGCTTCAGATCAGAAGAACATCAGCTGTAGAATTAAATCAGAAGCTTCCTCTCCCTAACTGTGATCTTGGGCAAATTTCTTAGCCTGTCTCTGTATAATTTCCTGTCCAAAATGGAACTAATGGCTGTTGATGAGGATTGAGAGAGATGACTGTCGTACAGTATTTGGCACACAGGTGAGAACAGGTAAATATTTATATGTTGTAACCAATCTCCTTTTAATTTGGAACCTAGAGTTAAATTTAGGCATGTCCCTTTATCATTCAGTCATTTAGTGGTTTTTTTCTTTTTTTTTCTTCTCTCATTTCCACTCCCTATTCCTCTCCCCTATACAATGTTTATTTAAATATAATTTATTGAAATAGATTGTTTGAGATAATGGTCTGATTATCTTCTCTTTTAGATTATCTTTATTATCTTGAAGCCCTGTCATTTATACTTAAGAAAAGTTAATATCTAAACCTTTGGAAGCCATATAGCATAGTGTAAGAAACACTATAGTTTATCATCATGGTCATTCATTCAATTAACCTGACTTTTGTCAGTGGTATTATGAAGCCTTCTGGCTTCACATACCTGTGTGAGGTATGTAGAAGTACTTTGATCTTCTTAAAGAAATAATCATAAAGTTTTATGAATATCAGATGGTGATATTTTATGAAGCATATCCTTTTCTGTTATACTTGAGAAGTTCATCTTTTCTATCAAATCTATCCATTTAAATTTCCCAATTTCAGGGTAGCCTCTATTATAAGGATTTTGGGGGACTTGAAAATTCTGTCACTGGCTTGATGTTCTGATGGAAACTGACAGGCATAAGTTTCTCCATAATGAACTGTACATGGGGATTACTCGCAACAAAGTTTTAATCTTACTCTGTCTTTCAGCTGGCATTGAGCACTTTTCTTGGCAGCTTTCCTTTGTAGTCATTTAGAATCCACTTAAAGAAGAGACTAATTTCAGCATTAGTTTTAGAAAACCATGATTTAGATGTTAATTGTTGTTGAAAGATAAACATGAATTCTAAAGCCAAGTGAGAATGAAATGCATGCATTTTGGATCATTTATATATACTTTTCAAACCTTTTGACATAGGTTTTGAGTTGCAAACCATTCTGTCTTAAAATCCTATAGCCTTTCTCCTACTATTTTCTAGCTATTGTTGCTACTGACAAGTCTCATGTCATTCAGCCCTGGGAGCCTTTGTATCTGACCATTTTTTCCTCTTATTCTTGACACTTCTAGTATCTTTTCTTTAACTTTTGTGTTCCAACATTTTATGATAATGCTGATATAGTATGGATCTTTTTTCATCCGCTTAGCTGGGTTCTCTTTCAGTTCTTAGAAATTTTCTTGAATTATTGTTTTGATAATTTCTCTCCCTCCCTCCCTGCTTAGTATTCTGTCTCTGTTTCTCTTTTTAGTTCCTTCCTTCTCTCCACCTGTTCCTTCAACTTTCAGGCTTTATTCCCCTCTTTCTTGAATCGCTGTTATTCAACTGTTGGGTCTCTTGAACTGGTCCTTCAGTTTTCTTACTTTTTTCTATCCCATTTACCTTTTTGGTCTACTTTCTAGGAGTTTATCTTTAACTTCATCTTCTAAACTTTTTATTCAGTTAAAAAGTTTTGGTCATAATTTTAATTTCTAAGAGTTTTTTTTGATTCCCTGAATGTTTCTTTTACTTATTAAAAAAAAAGCCCTCCTTTTCCTCTTAATGGGTGTGACATGTCTCCACAAAAATATTTATGATTATGTAAAACATTCTTTTAGAGCCTTTATTTTCTCTGCTTCATTTGCTTTCCTTTTTATCCTCTTTGTTCTGATTACCTTCTTTTATCCTAGAGGCTTTTCTTATTTTTGTGTTTTGAGCATTATTTATATATCCTGAATACCAGTCCTTCACAAGTCTTTTGCCTAATACGTGATTTGAAAATATTTTCTCCAAGTCTGAGTTTGTCTTTCTTGTCTTCTACAGTAACTTCTACAGAACAGAGTTTTTAATTTCAATTAAGTCCAGTTTTTATCAATTTTTCCTGTTATGTAGTATGCCTTTGATATTGTATACAGGCACTCTTTGCTTGTCTGAAGATTGCAAGCATTTTTAACTGTTTTGTTCTAACAATTTGGTAGAACACTTGTTATATGTTTAAGTGTATTCTGAATTAATTTTATATGAGTTGTGAAGTATGAGGTAAGGTTTACGTATTTTCTGCCTGTGGATATTTATTTGTTCTAACACTGTTGACTAGTCTGTCATTTTTTAAGTTGGATTGCCTTTACACCTTTGTAAGTATTATCAATTGACCACCGTAGCTGTGTGGGTCTATTTCTAGACTTCTTTTCTGTTTGATTGATATTTGAGTTATCCTTTCTCCATTACTGTACCATCTTGATTACTGTAGATTTATAATAAGTTCAAAAACCTCTTAAGATGAATTCTCCACTTTTATTTATTTATTTATTTTACAATTTTTTTTGGGCTATTCTAGTTTCCTTACCCTTCTGTATGAAATTTAAAAGTGGCTTATCTATTTCTTTCTTTCTGTAAAAATTCCTGCTGAGATTTTGATTGAGTTTGCCTTAAATCTGTGGATCAATCTGGGGATAATTGTTACCTATGGTGAGTCTTCCAACCCTAACTGATACTTATATGTGAAATCAGAGTAGCGTTCCTGAGATGAATCATAATTTATTGCAATGTTTTCTTGGTTATTACACCAAAAGTAACAAAAGAAAAAATAGGCAAGTTGGGCTTCATCAAAATTAAAAACTTTTGTATACCAAGGCATACTATCAATATAATGAAAAGGCAACCCACAGAGTAGAAGAGAAGATTTACAACTCATATATATGCTAAGAAGTAAATATGCAGAAGTAGATATCAAGAATTCCTATTAATAAAACTCAAAAACATAAAACAATTCAAAAACATAAAACATCAAAACTGGGCAAAAACCTTGAATAGACATTTCTCCCAAAGAGGTATACAGATGGCCAGTAAGAGTATGAAGAAATGCGCCACATCACAGATCATCAGAGAAATGCAAATCAAAACCACAGTGAGATACCATTCGACATCCACTAGGATAGCTATTAACAGAAAAAGAAAGAAAAAAGAGAGAAGAAGCCATGGCAAGGATGTGAAGAAACTGTAATGCTTGTGCATTGCTAGTAGAAATGTAAAATGGGACAGTTGTGGAAAACAGTGTGGTAGTTCCTTGAAAGCTAAAAATATATTACTGTTTCTGAGAAGTTATTTTTTTCCCCTAATAATATTTAAATTAGTATCTATAGACTTTTTTTCTCAGAAGTGATGCTTTTTGAGCCTTGCAGGTTTCAGTAGAGAATTTATTCTGGATTTTGGTTCATAGAGTGAAAATACATATAGAGGATGTGATGTAGTTTGTCCTTTACCAATAATTTAAACTTTTCAGGTATTACAAGTATTCATAAGTATTTATAAGGAGAAATTTTTGGTTTTTAGCCATTTAGTTGGTCTCTGTTATGGCTTTTTTCTAGGACCTTTTCATCCCTTTCTCACTTTATAATTTAAGATAATTTGTTTCCTTTGTATAAATTTGAAAAAAATTCCCAAGGGAGATATTTTTCCCATTGAGGAGATTAAGGCAGAATTTTGCAAGATGTCTGGTTTATTTGGCTGTTATAGTTAATTAAGAAGGCCTTTGAATTATACTGAACTGCTTTTAAGGGTTTTAAAAATATGCAGCTATTCAGTTTTATACAAATCTGTTGTACCCTAGAGAAGCTTCCAGTCAGCGGAGATCTCCTTAGAAAACTTGTCATTTAAATGAAGAATATTATAAATTGGATAGTAAGGTAGTAACTTGATACCCAGTTATAATTTGTTTACACTTTTAAAATCTTCAAGTATAATAATATTACATTGTTTCACTGTAGAGATAGTGATTAAGCTAGGTAAATAAGGAAAAATATATAGTATTTCTACCAGAGATTAAGAAAGTCTCAGTAATTGTTAAATTTGAAAATAAGTATTCAGTTCCATGAAAAATAAGAAACTTGGAGCCTTATACCTGCTTTTATTCAACAACTTTGGTATAGTTTACCAAAGGATTGAAGAATTTTAAATAATGAACAGTACATCACCATTTACTCAATAATGTATTTTATCCAAGAGTTAAAAATACATAGGAACATTTTAAAGGAAAATGTTTAGAGTTTTTGTAGCTTTTTACAAATTTATGAAGAGAATACTTGTTATAACTTCATAGCTGTTTTAGAATTTGATACAGATACAATGACTATCTTTCAAGGAGTGCCAAACCATTTTTTTGAACAGTAAGACATATTTGAGATTGTGTCTTTCTTTTTTTTTTTTAAGTGATGTCCCTGAGTACAAAATAAAGGGCAGCTATTTTGAAAGTAATTTATAATTTCAGCCATACTGTTCTAAAAGATTTACTGGAAAGTAACATATTTCTTTCTGGGGTAATTGTTGGTGTAGTGTAGTGTGAAGAATGTAAGCTTAGAGTCAGTCAGAAATTTGAATGGAGGTTTAGCCAGTTAGTAGCTGTGTATTTTTGTAAAAGAGGTGTTTGACTTCAGTTTTTTCATAATGAAAATGTGGCTGATGATGTCATCAGGATTGGAGGCTGTTGAAGAAGATAGATGACATAATAAGTGTGAAGTTTTTAGAACACCATCTGTATCTGGAGGGATTTCCTCGTAAGTGCTCAGGTATGTGTCAAATATTGTTTTGTTGTAGCCAAATGTGTGACTTCTGTATATATTCCTCATTCTGTGTATTACCTGTTCAGGAGGCAATGTCACCTCTCGGTGAAACCCTCACCTCAATCAGAAAACTGCTTTCTCAGTGTAAGTGGATTTATAGTTCTCCTAGGAGAAATTATGATTTTAAAGGTTTGTAGCCCCTGCTGTGATACATAACAGAGTCTCAAGAAGTTTATCAAACAAGTAGTTACTTCAGTGAAAATAGTTACTGTGATAATAATAAGTAAAAATTAAAATCAGTAATATCTTTAAAAACTTACACTTTTTAAAATTCATAACTTTTATATAACAAAAGGCTACAATTTTGATTTTACATATTTTTTAAAATGTTAGTATTCATCCTAGCACATTTTAGAGTGCTTATTAATTCATTGACTCAAGTAAAATGCTTTTGTGTAGAATTATTTATTTTCACAGTGTCAGAAGCTTCAATAATCCTGTTGATAAACTGATTGTAAAGAATTTATTTTTGGAAGATGTGTTAGGGTTCTATAGAGAATTGGAACCAATAGGCCATGTATGTAAAGGAGGAGATTTATTATAAGGAATTGGTTCATGTATTGATGGAGGCTGGCAAGTAAGGTTGGAAGCTGCTGGACAACTGGGAACAGCTGATGTTTCAGTTGCAAGGCTCTCTGGAAGGGAGAGGGTAGGCCCCAGTCAAAGGCCATCAGATGGGAGAAGTTTTTGTTATTTGCAGAAAGGTCGGCCTTTTGTTCTGTTGGGACCATCACCTGATTGCAGGAGCCCACCCACATTATGAAGGGCATTCTGCTTTTTACAGTCTACAAATTAAATGTTAATCTCATTTGACAATATCCTCACAGAAACACCCAGAATAATGTTCAATTTAATATCTGGGCACCCCCTGGCACCCTCAAATGGACATACAAAATTAACCATCATAGAAGGCAAGCAGAAAATAATAAAAGCAAGTTATTGACTTACTGATTTTACTTGAGGAGCAGCTGAAGATGATTCAGTTGTAGAGGTCACTCCTTCACATATTCTGTTGCCATGGCATCATTGTTACTGTGTTTTTTCAAATTGTGTTTCAAATTGTCAGAGGCTTAAGATGTACTTAAAGTGTAGATATTTTGTTTTGCTTTAGTTTTTCTTCCTCATCCATCTTATTTGATTAAAAATAAGTGAGAAAAGATTTTTTATTTTTTTGTAATATATTCCTTCCACCCTCCAAATTTCCATTATCCCATCTGAAAACATTAGCTGTACTACCCTACCTAAAGTGATCTGATACTTCAGTGTGTTTTTTAGAAATTAGTCTTGGCAGACAAAATGGTAAATTAAGAAATAGTTACATTGAGCTATTTGGTAATGTAACCAGTTACCTATGTTTTTGTCTTTTTATTTCTTACCTTCATCTATTATTCATAGCATAAATCTGCCAGGTGGCTCTGGGTATCTTATCTTGCTAAAAGACTAATTGTGATCTGGCAATGCAACAGGTGGCTGGTCCATCTTTCCCTTACCCTAGTATATAAGTTTTAAATCTGAAAGACAAAATGAAAACTGAAAGCAAAATATAACTTTTTTCTTGGAATCAGTCTAATACTAGCAGAAAAATGTAGTAATTGAAATTACACAAATTTTATTTACTTTTTAATGAGAAGTATCTTGTTTTCTGATAATCATTTGTATGTTTTTAAGGCTGAGATCTAAACTGAGTTAAATAGCTTAAACATAGTTCTGAAGGGACTAGCACATGAACTTCATAGGATTAAAGAAAACATGAACTTAATTAATATCTTATAAATAATTAAGAGGAAGGAGAATTTTTTTTCTAGGATATATAATACAAATAATTTCTTGTAACTATTTTAATTCTAAGAATTCTTCTGTTTTGAAGACATCATTGTAGTCTCCTTCAATCATTGAATTGCCTTTTAAATGTAACTTGAGTATGAACCAGTTTTTAAAATGTAAGAATTTTGGCTTCTTGGATACAGTGAGCATAACTGTCCTTGGGTTACTCTACTTTTAATAGGTATTTTTCTTTCACTGTTTCCTTTTCATTTAATTAAATAGGCTTATGATAGTGTAGGTGGAGAGTATTTTCAGTATTTTTTAATTTCATAAACTAAAAATCATTAAAGAGATCAACATAATACAATTTGAAAATGTATTAAGCGTCTTTTACCAGCACATTCAATCATCATGCAGGCTAAACTTTTTCTTATTTTTCCCTGTATTTGAGTAAACAAGTCATATACATATATATGTGTGTGTGTGTATATATATAAAACTAGGACTCTGCATAAAGTCATGGTGTACACTCAATGATGTCAGAAAGCTAAAATAATTTCGCTGCCTTAAAACAAATAATTTTTGCAACAGAATTTGTAGCTTTTACAACTCAAAAGAGTTACCTATTTCCTGGATTTGATATATCTGTTGTGAAATTATAGCAATAGTATGTAGGCTTATTGAGAGAATAAAGTTAGCTACTGCAAGTAAAGGGTGTGGGTCTTGGTGGAGTACCTGCCCGCTTCCCCCCCACCCCCCACCCCACCATAATGAATTTAGGCTCCCTCCAATGGTGCCAAACACTTCGCAGTGGTTACCTGTTAATGTAAAACAGGAAGTTTTTTGGTTGTATAGTTTAGTTTCACTAATAAACCACCGTGGCTGTGTGGAAAGAGGGGGAGGGAAGGCTGTATGGCTGTGTGTCTTTTGGGGACGTATCTGGCATGTGCGTATAGTCAGGTTTTCATGCATATTTAAAAGTATGATGATGATAAAGTATACTGAAACCATGTTGCAGTCTCTGTGAAGAAGTGGAATTGTACTATGCATTCTTAATAAACAACCTGAGACAAACTTTCAAGATTGGTAATTTTCAGGGTTAAAAAATAAATACTAGCTAAGTACCTGTTAAGTGATGAGGAAGAGGAAGATAGAGGGGAAACGATAGTGGTAACTTCCAACCAGCTCATCTCTCACCATATTTGAAATGCCTACAAAAATGTTTAAGTTTTAATTTTAATAAATGGTGGAACAGCAGTGACCACAGTTGGGGTCAGTTTGGACAGTCTGACTCAATAGCTGTTAGTGTGCTTAGGTATTGAACCCCAGCCTTGAAAATTAAGGCACATAAGAAATTGCATACCATGTAGATTAAATAAGGTAGCTATTTTCACCTAAATGTTCTTTTGACCTTGTAGTAAAGGACATAAACATCCCTTTACATAGTGTAGATTGTTAAAAATTGTTTAAAAATGAACCAAACAGTTGGAAAGTTGTATATGTTCAAAAAGATATGTAATTATGAATAACTTTTTGCTCTTTCCTCATTCAAAATTTATTATAATGTGTATGATAGACATTATAGTAAGCAAATTTTGTTGCTTTTATTCATATTCTGTAAAATCTGGTAGAGCTTTAATTGACTGTTGTAGCCCTGTTTGTCCTTTTGTGAAATGACAATAACATATAGAGATTTAATTTGCTTGAGATTAATTGTGCCAAGATGCTATGTAGTGTGAAGTGTCAGTGCTTTTTTCTTTTTTTATGGTAAATTTTGTATGTGGGTGGTGGCAGAACCACACAGGGAGAAACTTTTTTTTTTTTTTTACCATGTCATAGTTTGTGCTACTCAAACCATGAAGTAGTGTAGATCCTTTAATAATCCTATTGAGAGAATTTCATGCTGTTTAGGGGGAGTGCTTACATATGGGTAACAAACAACATTTTTAGTTAGGCTATACAATGGGAAGGGGAAAGCTTCAGAAATAGTGTATGGTAAGAATGCTGTTGATTAATTTTAAGATGACATATTTATATTTTATGTGATTATATTATGTTTGAATCCTATAATGAATTCTGACTGAAAAGATACTACTTTTGATTCTTTGTGCAGTTTGGTTCAAGAATTTTGTTTTTGGTAGATTATTAGTTATATCTCCTAAACTTAGTATGTATATAGTATATATTTTTCAACTCAGATATTCAGGCTTATTTTATGATTTTCAATGTAACTTAATCTTGATAAATATGTAATATTCATAAAATTGTAACTTTTAATTTAGCTTCACTAAAATTATAGTAAATGTTTTTGGTTAAGAGATTTAAATAAACTTGGAATTTTGAGCTTCATAGTAAGTTCTTAAATAGAATGATAAATTTGATTTTATTAATATTTTTGTGCAGTATGTATAGTAAATGCATTCTTAAAGTTAAGCTTAAAATATTTGCTACTTTGTGACTTACCATATAATCTAGCAATTATGCGAGAAACATTGCTAGATCATATGGTAACTGCATATTTAGTTTTTTAAAGAAATTGCTAAGCTGTTTTCCAGAGTATCTGTACTATTTTTCCGTAAATTGTTGTTGTTCCATCACTCAGCCGTGTCCGACTCTTTGCGACCCCATGCACTATAGCACACCAGGCTTCCCTGTCCTTCGCTGTCTTCTGGAGTTTGCTCAAACTTGTGTCCATTGAGTTGGTAATGCCATCCAACCATCTCATCCTCTCTTACCGCCTTCTCCTCTTGCCCTCAATCTTTCCCAGCATCAGAGTCTTTCCAGTGAGTTGGCTCTTCTTATCAGGGGGCCAAAGTATTGGAGATTCAGCTTCAGTGTCAGTCCTTCCAATGAATATTCAGGGTTGTTTTCCTTTAGGATTGACTGGGTTGATCTCCCTTACTGTCCAAGGGACTCTCAAGAGTCTTCTCCAACACCACAGTTCAAAAACATCAATTCTTCAGTGCTCAGCCTTCTTTATGTTTCAACTTTCACATTCATACATGACTACTGGGAAAACCATAGCTTTGACTAGATGGACCTTTGTTGGCAAAGTGATCTCTCTCCTTTTTAATACCCTGTCTAGGTTTGTCATATCTTTTCTTCCAAGGAGCAAGCATCTTTCAGTTTCATGGCTGCAGCCACCATCCATCAACAATATGTGAGTGACACATTGTGATATATCTGTATCCTTGCCGGCCTTTGGTATTGACACTGCTTTTTATTTTAGAGATTCTAATACACATTCAGTGATAATCTTGGGGTTTCATTTGTGTTTTCCTAATGGTTAATGTGTTGAACATCTTTTCATGGGTTGATTTGCCATCTGTATAACCTTTTCTATGAGGTGATATCCTTTGCTGTTTTCTAATTGGATTATTTGTGGTTTTACTCTTGAGCTTTGAGAGTTCTTTTCAGATGTACATACTAGTTCTTTTGTCAGATATATGGTTCACAAATATTTTTCTCCCCCCCCCTTTTTATTTTTTTGTTGCTTGTCTTTTTATCCTGTTAGTAGTCTTTTATAAAGCAAAAGATTTAGTTTTTATGATGTCCAGTTTATAATATTTCCTTTTGTGAATCATGTTTTTGATATCAAGTCTGCCCTGCATCCCAAAGATTTTCTCCTATTTTTTTTTCCCTTAAATTTTGATGTTTTCTGTTTAGTACTGTGATTCGGCTTGAGTTAACTTTTGTTTAAGGCATGAGGTTGAGGTATATTTTTTTTGCCTGCTGTGTCCAAATGCTGTCTCAGCAGTTGTTAAAGTGGTTAAAATAGCTGTAATTTATCTGTGATATGATTTGTATTTGTAAATCAGTAGTCCATATTTGTTTGTGTCTATATCTGTGTTCCCGGTTTCAATCCAGTCCATTGTTCTGTGCTTCTCTGTGTACCAGTATCATAGTGTCTTAATTACTGTAGCTAAAAATAGTCCTTAATATCATGTAGAATGAGTCTTCATACAATTTGTTTCTTCTTTTTAAAGATTGTTTTATCTACTTCAGTGCTACACTATAAAATAAGATTCCTCAAAATGTTTTTTGAGACTCTTGTTTTTCGATGTGTGAACTTCTATAGGACTGTTATGTCTTCCTTACGAATTGATCCTTTTATCATTATGTAGTATCTTCCTTTGCCTCTTGCCATTTTCTTTCCTCTAATATCTAGTTTATCTGAAATTAATATAGTTGCTCCTCCTTTTTATTGACTAATGTTTACTTGGTATGTCTTTTTTCAAGCTTCTGCTTTCAAAGAATTACTTTCATGTTTTCAGACACTGTGCTATTTTGGTGAATTGTTACCATTTCCATTTAAGTTAATTATTAATGTATGATAGTTTTTCTTCTTAGTTTTGTTTGTTTTCTTTTTTCTCATTTCTCTGTTTTCTTTTCTGACTTTCCTATATGTACTGGAACGTTTCTGAGGATTCCATCTTGGTTTTTTAATAGTGTTTTGGGTGTATTTGAGTGTTCTGAGTGTATTTTGTATAACTTTTATGATTTTCACAGCAGTTGCTCAGAGTATTATACATGAGCTGTCTTAAGTTACTATTACCAACATTTTTTTTACTTCAAGTGACATGTAGAAGACTTATTTCTATTTGGGCCCCTTTACCTTTCTCCTTATTAAATTTAGTATCCGATGGTGGTAAAGATTTTGCTGTAAATCAAATATGATTTATAAAGCTTGGGGGAGTGGTGGCCTACTGTATGCACCCGTAGTTTTGCTTTTTCTCTTTTTTCCTTACTTGCACTCTAATGTTCCTTCTTTTTCATTTCTTTTATTTTTGACAGACTTTCTTTACTCAGTTATCAAGGACAGAGTCCTTCATTTATTGTTTTTAAATATGAGATTATGTTTTTAAAGTAAATGTAGTATATACTAAAGACATTTTATGCTTTAGTGGTATGAGAAATATTAAAACGTTTTCTTAGACAAATGAGATATTTTGTATTTGATGACAATGAACAAAAATATTTTCGGGTTGTAGGAAAGTGCCAGAAGAGCACATCTGATTACACAGTCCTAGCTTTGAAATAATGATGGCAAGAATGAGTAATAGCTATTTTCCATACATTTTTTAACTTCAAGGGAAGATCAAAGTGTTGTAATCAGACTGCAAATTAGTATGTTCATCTGTGCTGATCTCAACTAATAGATCTTATTAATAATAAACACAGTTTATACTTAATCTATAATGTTTCTCCACCAACTGTTTTATAAGTGAAAGAGTAATATTTTCCAGTTGAGATGTCAAAAAATAGTGTGATTTTTCAAGGTCTTTCTTGTTTTGGAGTTTCTTAAATTAGCTGGCGCTGTGTTTCTTTGATAATATATCTGTGTAAGGTGATGGCTATTAACTTTGTAAAAAGTTAACTGTGAATTTTGGTACTTGGTAGTAAGTTATGAGTATATAAATTGTTGATATTCATGTCATGAGAGCATTTGACTTCCATGCAGTTTTATAAACAGATAGAACTGACTATTAATGTTCTCACAAATGTGTTTTTTCTGAATTTTCACAAATGTCTGGAGTGGGATAGCATTCTCTGTTTCAGAGTATCTTTATGATCAAAATCTCTGTATTTTTAATATTTGAAATTAATAAATTCATGTCTAGACAAAAGTTTCTTTATTTCTTTCAGTTAATGCTGATTTCCTTTCATTAGTTTTTTTTTAATCATTAATTTTCTGATTGCCGTCTATCAAATCATTCTCCCATTTGGCATAATTTATACTTTTCTTCATTTTTATATCATTTTTCCTGTTACTTTCGCTCCTCTGTAACTACAGGGGTTGGGAATGTGTGTGGTCAGATATTTAAATTTTTTTCATAAGGTGTTGTAGAAAACCCGCTTCTTTCTTCTGAGCTGTTATGTACTTGGGTGGTCACTGAATCGTTTGATACTGTAGCTGTGAGCTATGCTTGCTCATTTATACATTGCTTTATTGTTTAAAATCTCTTCCTGGAGTTAATTGCTTTCAGTCTATTGACTTTTTTTTTTTTTTAAGTTTCACAGTCTCAAAAGTCTTTTGAATGTTGTTGTATTGACTTAGTTATTCACATCATTGATGGGGTTTTTATCTTTGGTAAATTTTGTAAATTTAATGAATTTTAGAAACTTCAAAATAAATCCTGTCTAGTACCAGCTTTCAGTGTTCTCCATAGTATATTAATTTGTATGAGAATTTAAGAGATCTTTAGGTTAAAATGATAGTGATCTTGTAATAAAGACAAGTTTTATTTTAATTCTCAATTTGGAGTAATTTTTGTATGACTTAAAATCTTCCTAGTGATCCAGGAAGATTATTTGCTAAAAGAATTCTGGATGTTGTTTTCTTTTACTCTTTTCTGTACACATATATTCAGTATAATTTCAAAATTATCTTTATAATCTGAAAGATAAATAAACTTAATTTTGGAAACAGAAGAATAACCTTTTTAAATCATGTGTTGGTTGTGGACATCTTTGCTTGTCATTACTTAAAACTCTCCTTTGTTATTTTTATGTCTACATAGTTCTGTTATTTATTCTTGGCAGTCTCTTGGACATTTGGATTGTTTCCAGCTTTTAAATATTTAGCTAACACTTAATAGGCTTCTTTGTTCCTAATAATTTGTTCAACTTATTATCATAGGATATATACCTGAAAGTGAAACCACTGTTTCTACAATATTGATCATTTAAAGTTGTGGTTAATGCTACCAAAGTGGTTTATGAATGTATCGATTTATATTCATTAAAATAGTGGCTATGAAAACTTGTTTCTGCAACAGCTTTACCAGCACTAGTGTTTATCTGTTTTATTATCACCAATGTAGAATGATTGTGTGTTTAATTTACAAATTTTTTAGTGAACTTAAACATTTTTTCAAAGGTTTTGGCTATTTATGTTCTCTCTTCTGTGAATTCCAAACAGTTCATTATTCTTTCAAGGCATTGATCTTTTTTATAGTAAATTTAAATGACTTTTTGTATGTTATAGACAGTAACCCATTTTGTAATATATGTTTGTTCTAGTCTTCATCTAGCACTTTGCTTTAGATTCAGTTGGACACCAGAATGCTTGTGTTGAGGGCTCCTATTGTTTGAAAAAAGAATAATCTATAGACACGTTGTGTGGTGAGATTCTCAAGCTAATTGAAACATGAGAGGACTGAATCCAGCTGAGCATATTCTGACTGTACATAATTGAATTACTTGGCAAACAGAATTGTTTCTCTTTCTGACTCTTCTGTTTTACAATATTGAGGAGAATGGCATTTGTATGGCTAAATGGGTTTGTATGTGTATGAATTTTTTTAAATTTTTCCTTCAATTTTTTTATTGTGACAATGCACATAGCATAAAATTTCATCATAATCATCTTTAAGTGTATAATTCAGTGTTGTTAAATACATTCATAATCTTGCTCAACTATCACCACCATACATCTTTATAACTTTGTTCATCTTGTAAAACTGAAACCCATTAAACAATAATTTCCAATCCTCTTCCTCCCCCAGTGCAGGGTAGCCACCGTTCTATTTGCATCTCTATGATTCTGACTCCTTTATGTACTTGATATAAGTGAAGTGATCACAGTATGTGTCTTTTTGTGACTGACTTATTTAACTTAGCTTAATGGCCTCAGAGGTCATCTGTGTTGTAGCATGTGTCAGGATTTTCCTTTTTAATGCTGAATGTTATTCTGTCGTTCTAGATGGGTAGTTGAGTGGCTTCCATGGTTTACCTATTACAAATGACTCATCTGTGAATATGAGTGTACAGATATCTCTTTGAGACTCTGCTTCCAATCATTTTGGATGTAGGAATTACTGGGTCATATGATAATTCTATCTCAGATTTTTTAAGGAGCTGCCACACTATTTTCCATAGCACTGCACACAGGAAGCGTTAGAATTTGTGAAAGGCAGCTAGAACCTTTAGAAGGAAAGCAGACCTGTTGTCACTTTGATTTTATCCCATTGAAACCCATTTTAAACTTCTGATCTCTAGAGCTGTTAAGATACTACGTTTGTGTTATTTTAAGCCTCCCCGTTTATTTCAGTAGCAGTAGGAGAGTAATAAAGCCATTACCCAATATCAGCAGCCACCTACCTCTGGACTTCTCATTACACAAAACAGACCAAACAAAACCCGTATGTGTGCAAGCCTCCCTTTTACACAGCCACATACAGTTCTAGCAGATAAGAGAAATTTCCCCACTCAGCGCCTCTCTAGAACTTTTGGTGTCAGGTCAAGATTATCTGTAGACAGTTCTACTGAACTCAGCTATAAAATTGTCTACAGCCTTTGTGTGTGTGTCTGTATGTTTGTGTTATAGAAGAGTAAAGGTTTGGTTTGATTTTATTTTTTAACTGCAGCTTGAGTGTCTTGAACAGCCGTGGGTCTGTTTTCCTATTTGTTTTTTATTCATTTTTTAAAATTACAGTTTTCTAGGAAACTGTCCAGTTTGTCTTGTTTTTAGATACATCTTACTAAAGGTATTTATGGTATTTTCTCTCTGTGTGGTAATATTGCCCTTTTCATTGCTAATATTGTATCTTCCTTTTTCTTGATCAACCTTATGTAAACTTTTTAAAATTAGGTTTTTTAAATTGTTATGTTTATTAAAAACTTAAAAATTTTTTAAATTTGGATTTCATTTGTAGGTCAGAGCTTCCCAAACAGTTTGCCCCATCACCCTGGAGCATGTGAATGAATAATAGTAATGCCAGGGTACTGATTATTCCAACTGTTAATGAAATACACAGGAAAGCCATAAAGATAGGGAAGCACTGTTATAGGTAATAAAAAGTATTGAAGGATTTTTATTTAGAGAAATGGAAATGCTCAAGATCTGAGTTTCCAGAATAATTGCTTTGGCAGCTCCATATGGGTTTTGAGGCAGGGAAACCAGTTATGAGACTATATCCAAAAAGCCCAGGTGAGACATGCCAAGGGCTTGTATTGAGTTGGCATCAGTTGGATTGAAGAAAAATGCAAAAATTTGAAATATACTGAAGAAGAAGAATTCATGGGACTGGTGAGTGGCTGTGAAGTCAGAAGTTTAGAATGAGTTTTAGGCTTGGGAGGTGGTGATGCTATCAGTCTTAACAGGTAATGTAAAAGTCATTGCCCGTTTACAGGGTAAGTTGGTGTCTTCTGTTTGAGGCAAGCGAAATTTAATACGTGTTAGGACTTCCAAAATTGACAGTCTGGTAGTCAGTCAAAATATGGATCAAGGATATTTAGGGACTGAAGATAAATGTTTCAGAATCATCAGTTTATGGATAGCAGTTGAAGCTATGGCCATGGTTGGTTTTCTCAATGAGAATATGTAGAGGGAAAAAAGAAAACTGAAAGACGTCTCCAAAGGCCCACCAATGTTTAAGGATCATTTGGGGAAAGAGAAGTCAGTAAAGTAATCAAAATGAAATAGAGAGTAGAAAATAATACCAGAAGAGAGGTCCCAAAACCCCAGCAAGAAAGATTTTCTGAGTGGAAGTTGTCAGTAGTATCAAATAAAATAAAAGGTGATAAATAACTTTGTGTTTGGGAGAAAAAAAAGGTTACTTGTGGCTTTGGAGAGAATACTTTCAATGGAGTGATGGGAGTATCAGCCAGAATGGACTAAGGTATATGATTCTAATAGAAATATCTGTGGGTTCCAGGACAAGAGTTCAAATTGTAGCCCACTTTCCTCCATTCTCCCTCCCAGACCTGGAGGACCTTGCTTGCATGGATACAGGTACTTCAGCTGACATGTTCGTATTCTGCCCACCCCTGTATCTCCTCTTGGCTGTCCCTCAGATTTAATGGTGCTTCAAGGAGCTGTATAGAGAGTTTTCAGGAAGGTGGATCTGGGGAAGACATTTGCATAGGTTCTGAATCTGGACTTTGGACATTGATCAGGGTGTTTGAGGGTCCTGGTATCTGGAGCATATTCTAGAAAGGGGGATGAAGGCTTGGGTCAAGCAAGTCCTCTTGGCTCCCATAGACTTAGCCAGAAGAGGGCCAGAGCAGATTCTTTAAAACATGTGGTTCAGGATAGGTCCCTAGTTGTGTAGGTTCAAAGGGTGATATTAGAAGAATTGGTTAGAACTTTGAGATAACAAGTGGATGCTTTCTGGGTCCAAACATCTTGTCCTTTGCCTAGCTGCTAATTTCCCTGGTCCCATTATTAATCTTGTTATTGTCAGTATTGGCAACCATTTTATAAACTCAGTTTCAAGACTTGTCCTCTTTCATCAGCATTCTGTTCTGTTTCTAACATGTTTCTCTTTACAGTGTACCTCTTTACTATCCCAACTTAACAAACCCATTGATCTTTATACTTCTTTATTCTCTTATGCTTCTTGAATTCTTATCTCCCTCCTTTACCTACCTCTGGTCTCCTCTCCATCATTATAATCAACGCAATGCAAGTACCTGCAACTCTTGGGCCTTTTTTGCTCATTCCCCTTCCTCCTTCCTCAGTTGTTCTGCTCCTTTCTCCTTCCTTCCTTCACGTAACTTCACCTTTCTGCCTACTCTGTGTTTAGGCTGGCTCTACATAGGCACAAGTCAGTGTGTCTGAAGGAAATACTTGATACTAGCATTTCTGATTTATATCATGACCACTAATTTCAACTTGTACTTTGCAAACTGTGATTCTCCCAGTTCATTCCCTATTCTATTTCTTAAAAATATCCCTCTTATACATTCTCCTTTCTGTCTATAAACATTCAGCACCTTTTCTTTTAGCATTACTCTCAGTTGCTAACTTTTGCTCTCTGTTTCAATGAGAGGACAAAGCTATTTACTGGAAAATTTAAATAAGTTCCCAGCACCAAATATACATCTTCATCTCTGTCTATGCCCACTTCCTGACTGTTACTATGGATGAACTGTCTGTGCTCCTATCTAAGGCCAGTCCCCTGCACATATGCATTTGATTCTATTTTCTCTCACCTCCTCAAAGACAGTACACCAGAATTTGTGTTTTTTATTTTACTAATCAATAGCATTTGGAGTTGCATAAATTCCCTCTACTCTTAAAACAGTAAACAACAGCAGCAACCACAACATACTGATCCTACATTGTTCTTAACATTCCCATTGCTCTGCTCCCTTTTTAGCAGAACTTTTCCAAGGAGTTGTCTGTTCTCACGGTCTCCAGTTACCTTCTCTTTCTCTCGAAGCCATTTCATTCAAATTTTTGCTTTTATCTCTCCACCCAGACTGCGCTTGAGGGTCATCGGTGACCTCTGCTTTGCTAAATCTAGAGTGGTCAGTTTTTAGTGCTGACCTTCGTTGACCTATAACATTTTGACATAGTTGATCACTTTTCTTGTTGAAAGACATTATTTTTCTTTTACCTGTTTAGTCACTTCTGGTCATCTCTCGGTTGTTGGTTGCTTCTCATCTCCTGGTTCCCTGAACGATGATGAGGTATATACCCTTCCCTTCCTTATTTCTCACCTTACTTTTCTTATTCATCACTATCTGACACTGTAAATATTTAACTTTTTCATTTATTCATTCATATTAGTTTACCCTACTGAAGCATTTTCTTCATGAAGGTGAATAGTTAGTTCTGTTCCCTGCTCTATCCCCAGCACTTGTTAGGAGCAAAGTAAATCTTTGTTAAATGAATGTTACCACTCCGCACAGGTAGGAAGATAGTAGCTAAAAATCACTATAATGGAGAATCAGGCTTTTTTGTTTTTTTCTTTCCTAGTAAATGGTATGACCTATCTTAAAACTCCTGCAGTCCGAGTCTAGAGCCCAGTCGTAATTATGCACTCTGAGGTCTCCTGTGAAGATAGTTGGGATACAGCCAGACTAGAGGAAAAGCGGATGAGCCGAGCTGCTAGTGGTCTAGTTTCTGGCCTACCCTTAACTTGGCTGTGTGACCTTGACCAGATGGCTTACTTTTTGAGTTTCATTTCCTCATCTGTAAAATGCAGACTATAGGCTCTATGTTGTGTAATTCTTTCATAACCTTAGTAATTTTTCATTGTGTAATTGTGAAATTTTATGCCAAGTTTTAATGTACCTAAGAAGTACAAAGAATGCATCCAATATAAAGATTGCTCCTATGGTTTACATTAGTCAAACTAAGAACATGAAGTTCTACTTTATTGTGTTGAATGCACCTTGATCACTTAGGCCATGCAGATTTGGAGCTCTGGTTTAGATAGGCAGATGGGAGAGTTGTCATGCATCCTGCTTGAGTGATAACGATGGACTTATAAGAAAACCAAGCAAAGAAATAGGAAGTCTAGTAGGTTAAATAGGTGGTTTGGACGGGTAAGGAGGATTTTAAAATCAGGGAGGGGAATTTTCTGTTACGGATATAATGAAAGTACTATGTGGAAGAGAGTCCAACATGGGTGTTTTTGAGGAAGAGGAGATTGCATAAGAGGGCTTCCCAGCTGGCTGAGCAGGTAAAGAACCTTCCTGCCAATGAACGAGACATGAGACGTGTGTTCAGTCCCTGAGTCAGGAAGGTCCCTTGGAAGAGAAGTGACAACCCACTGCAGCATTCTTCCCTGGAGCATTCCGTGGACAGAGGAGCCTGGCGGGCTACAGTCCTTGGGGTCACAAAGAGTCGGACATGACTGAGCAGTTGAGCATAACCTGCATAAGGTGTTGCCGTAGTAATTCCAGGAACAAAAAGGATCTAGGTCTGTTTTAGTCTGGCAGCAGTGGTAATGGCGGAGAAGGGGTAGATGAGAGGAGGGAAGAATCCCAGGATCTGATGATTGATTGGATATGAAGGAATCAAGGAAGCAGAGAATTAAGATGATCTGAGGTTTTAACCAGGGTTACCAGGGCACTTTCTATCAGGATATTACGATGTTAGGAGCAGTAGCTGGAGGAGGACTCCAATATGAATGGATGGAGTATACAGGTTAAGATTCAGAAGTTATTTAGGGCAGAGGATTTCAAGCTTTTCTATTTTTTCCCCAAAGGAAGTGTTACATAAAGACGCAATATATAAAAACGCATGAAAGTGAATCTGATTTGGTGGGAGCCAAGGCAGAAGTTGGTGATAGATGACACCAGTATCTTGCTGGCTGGTCGTCCTCCTGTTCTTTGAGGCATCTTGTTGAATCTGAGGTCCCTAATGAGTCAGAAACCATTGAAGTAAGTCATCTGTAAATGTTCTTCTAGATTGAATATTTGGTGACCTGAGAGCTGTTATATCCTCTGAATCTTCTGGTTGGCAACATCTTGCTGTGTCTCTTTGACTTAGCATTTAACAAATCTTTATTGTTTCCCACTTTTGTGTCATCCCTGGGGAATGGTAGAATACTAATGAGTCCCTTCACAATGAAACCTCGCAGTTTATTATAGCAAGCCACCACTTCAAAGATAATAAAAAGCCATCAAATAACTCTTAAGTGTAATCCATAGAGTGTTGTGACAGAGAAGTACCAGTTAATCTGAGCTTGTAAGAATACCTCACTTTGTCTAGGGACTCAGGTGAGGGATGATCAGGGAGGACTTCTTTGTGAATGTTACAGTGGGGCTTGTTAGAGATAAAGAGACAAGAGAGCAGGTTTTGTCTGAGGAAGTGAGAGGAGTCCTTCCTGGGAGGGCAGAGGCTCGTGTAAGGCTGGAGAGGAACAAGGTCAAACTGAAAATACAGATAAGCACCAAATCAGTGTTTGTCATGTTGAAGGTTGTACAGGCTTCATTCTGAGAGTGCTGGTAATCCGCTGAAAGGTTTTTTAGTGAGGGGGTACAATGACCTGATTTAGTTTGAAACAGACCAACCTGGCAGAGAATTGGTTTCTAGTGAGGGTGAGATGGACACGGATGGGGACCAGGAGATGTAGGGAGACCACCTGGGAGACCAGAGAAGTAGTTCAGGTGAGCGATGCTGTGCCTGAGCCATGGGGGCTGGTAGCGGGGAACTAGTGATGAACACCGGTTTAAGATCTATTTGGGAGGTAGAGTTAACAGGAATTGGTAATAGTTCAGCTACAGATTGTAAGAGAGGACATGTCGTTGATGACACCTTAGATTTTGATCTGAATAGTCGGATAAATGTTACTGTCATTTATTAATTTCATGGCCTGTGCCGCCTTTTTCACTTGTGTTTCGTGTTGCTTTCACATGTCATCTTTCTTTTCCTTCTGTCCCCTCCATACCTTTGTTCATCACTGTCTCCTCCGTGCCTTTATAACCTTCTCTACCTGGTGGCTCAGACAGAGGATCTGCCTGCACTGTGGGAGACCTGTGTTCAATTCCCCGCTTGGGAAGACCCCCTGAAGAAGGAAATGGCTACCCACTCCAGTATTCTTGCCTGGAGAATTCCATGGACAGAGGAGCCTAGAGGGCTACAGTTCATAGGGTGGCAAAGAGTCAGACATGACTGAGCAACTAATACTTTAACTTTCTACACACTTAAAATGACTGTTTCTCCTGGGTTTTAATTCAAATTGAAACCTTCCTCTACACCATGGTGCAAAACTTCCATCTTGGAGTCTACCATCCTTGATGATGTTATCAGTATTTGTGTATTCTCTATCTTACTGTCTTAAATTTGATGTTGCTTTGTAATTTTCTCTGTTATTATATGTATGTACATATGTTTATAGGGTGTCCCCAGTTTGCGTTGTAATTTCCTTCTGCTTTATGAATGTTTGCATCTGAAAATCAGAGTAAAAAGTACAAATAGCCCTCTGCTATAACAGTTCATTCTTCAGTACATTACATATAATTTTATCTGGTTTATAAATGTATTTATATTGTTGAGAACCATTAGTTTCCTTATCTAGGTAAATACTCTAAATTGAATAGAAAGATATTTCAAGATAGGAGTTTTGTTGAGAGGAGAGGTGATAGCATACAAGATTTTATGAAGTTAGCTGTTAAGAAAGGCTTATGGACAAAGGTATTTAGGCAGTCTTCCTAAACTGGTCATTTGACTGCTTTTTGGAAAAGATAGTTGTTTAAAACCAATTTGAGTAAGTTTCCATTAATGTTGTAAAAACTTTTGAATTTATTATTAGATAAATAGCAATCTTAAATTTTTGTTATTGTAAATTTTTGCTTTTTAAAATGTTTCATCAAGAAGTGCATAAGGCCTTCACTATTTTCCTTTCTTCTCTTTATCCTTTCTCTCATAATAATTACTTTGATTTTAATACACCCTCAATCTGAAACTTCTTTGAACTCATTTCTTAATTATCTGAAATATGATAATTTTATAGACATTCCAGTGAGAGTATCATTGTTAATTCAAAGATGCCTAGGCCATGTTTTAATACTGCATATTTATTTTTAATTTATAATTATTGAGTAGGTCAAAAGAAAAGGAAAAATTTGAAAACTGATAGAATTCATTTTTACATCTTCTTTGCAAACTTTGTCTATTTGAGAAAGTATAGTCAAAGTGAAATTTAAAGTGAATTCACATTGATCTTAAAATATATAACGTATCCCATTTTAGGAAGTTCTATGAAGGTCAGTTAAAATCAAGTGGAGTTTCAGAAACATTGGAAATAAAAGGTTGATTAGGTATGCATATGATACTATTTTTTAACATGTTAACATAATTTGAAAATTTGAACTCTATGAGCTTAACTAGTTGTAAATTAAAGTAAAACAAAATAAAACTACAATATTTTAAAAACTAAGCATAAGGCAGTTTGGTAAAGTTTAAGAACATGAATGTTTTAGTTGGAACAGATGTGAAAGACATATTATTTTAAAGGAAAATGAGGTCCACAGCTATCTGTTTGGAAATGTCTTTCAATTACAGTGGCGTCCGTGAATGTTGGATTTGAATGAAGATTTGGCTAGAACTTTTCTATATCCTATTCTGTATTTCTTTTTGAATAAGAAATAGCATGTGTGAAATACATTTACTATAATCCATTCCATACTGTGTAATAAAAATTCTGTGAGGAATGATTATGCATGGTATGAAATTAGCCTGACTATATGTTCTTTTCACTTTTAGCTAGCTAGTATTTTAAAGTTTATATAAATGTTATAGAGTGTGTTGATACATTAATTTATTTTTCAAAATGGGAATATGGAGTAACTAACTCTCATTATAGATAATCACATTCCATTGGTGGTGTAACTTCCTATATTTAGCCAAACACGAAACATTGTTCACTGCAAAGAAAAATAAATGCCTTACCTCAAGAGCCTAAGCAATTAGAAGTGAATTCTTGCTGAATAAGATGTTCAGGGGAATTGCTGAACAAGAGTATTTGTATTTGTATTTAACAATTCTTGTTTTAAATTCTAGAATGGCCTTCAGTTTTTTAAAATGCAGGATAACTGAGTTGAAAAGGGTAACTTTTAGTTCACATTAAAACTAAACTGAAGGACTTCCCTGGTAGTGGTTAAAAGTCTGTGCTTCCAGTGTAGGGGTCATGGGTTCGATCCCTGTTTGGGGAATTAAGATCCCACATGCTACACAGTGGGGCCAATAAATAAATAAATAAATAGATAAAATAAAATTTAAAAAATAAAGTGTATGCTTACTGTATTATCTGTTATTATTCATTTAAATTTACATATTAGAATTTCAGTAAGCAAAATGCAATTTAATATATATTTAATAATTTTATTTAAATTGCTAATCAGAAAATATTTTTATTCTTGATTTTAATAAGTTTATTAAAATTATATTTAAATCCTTATATTCTGTTCAGGAAGTTAGTATATATGTGCTTGTGTGTATGAGGGCATATATGATTGTTTAGATAGGACTATTCAAATTTTAGAATAGGTAAACATTTGATTTTATTCCTTTGAATATAGAAAATAAATACTGTATAGAATATCCATTTGTTATAAGAACTGTATAATAATTTTATATCAGACTTAAGCTGTGTATGCATGCTCATATAATAATCTATTACATATTGGCCTCAGGCATTAAGTCAATGAATATCACATTTTTCTTCCAACTTTAAAAAGTCAAATTTTCCTGTGATGCTTACTTATTAAAATAGACCTCAAGAGCATGGACTTAGAATCCAGTAGTCTGTCAATTAATAACTGTGTGATTCACCTAGAAGTGAGTAACTTACTTTTCATCATCTATAAAATGAAGCGGTGTTCTGAGCATTAACTAAGTGCAAAAATATAAAGTGTTTAACATCTGTACCTTGCATGTAATAAGTGCTATCAACAAAAATGTGAGATTGTTATATTAGCTGCATTTAAATATGTGATTTTGGAATCTTGAAAATTTGTAAATTTTAAAAATTGTGAGTCAAAATTAGATCTGCTTCAGCTATTTTACTGGACATTTTGATTGTGGATGTTTTTCATTAATGTGTTAATTTATACTTGTTTTCATTTAACACTAGGTGGTTTAGCTATCACTTAATATTGGTAACTTTAATTTCTAAGAAGGCAATAAATATACATGACAATTATATGGACAGTATTTTGTATAATAATCTAATTAGAGAACAAATTTCTAGATGATTATTAATGATGACCTATGGCATTTGATTAAACATGGCACTATGTTCACATATTAGAGTTTCATTAATATTTGCTGAGTTAAATAGAAACTGTTGCATAAATGTGTTATATGAATATATAGATGTATTATTGCTGATTACTTTTTAAAACTATAAGTATTCATTTCCTCTCATCAATTTGTTTTATCTCTTATCTGTCACACAGAGTAATTAATGTTTATTACAGTCTATAATTTGATAGAAAGGTATGCAACATTTTATTGTCTTGCCTCACAGATATCTCTATGAATTGAAGCTAGATTATGGTGTTTTAAGATGTAAACTGACTGACTTTGCTTGGGACAGAAAAATTTTTGTCAGTTAAGCCACAGACTCACATAAATAAGGCTCTGGTCTTAAAGAAACATTTTTTTTTTTTTAATGTTTAACTGATCTTTGAGAAATCTTGAGTTCAAAGTCATGCATTGCAAAAGAAGAAAACATTTCTGAATTATGAATGCTTTTTGTACTGTAGACAGATAAAAGATATTTCTTCTAGAGTTAAAGATAGAAAAAACACCCATAGCGAAACAGAAAATGTGTTATAGGTTTAACAGTGGTTTCAAGTAATGTGAAAAATTATGCTACTGTGAAACTACTGAGGAATCATCATCTGACTATTGAATTACCTACAAATGTCAATCTTCAATATTTGGTGGGGTTTGTTGCCTGACCATAATGTAGGAAAAATAGTCTATTGGATTACCAAGTATTTTTGGTATATACTTTATTCCAAAACAAGTGACTTTTTTCACTTTAAGAAGCCCAGGAAATGTTTTTCATGTGGTTAAAGAGTAAATGTGCAAATAATCTTTTTTTCATAAAATTATTAAAGTGCTGCTGAATTGTGAAGATTCATGCTTTAATTGGTAATTCCTCAGATATCAGAGTAGGTTTCAGGTTACATTATTTGTACACGCTTTAAGTTTGTGTAATAGTGTGATAAAATTGTTTAAAATTAAGTTGAAGTTTTTTTTTTTTTCTGACAAGGAAAAATAGACTTAACTCTGTATTAGAGGTATTCATTAATTGTATATGTACTCTAATCCAATATAACAACATTTAAAATATTTTTAAAAATAAATGCATCTTATTATCCTTAGGTTAATAAATTTTGAAATATAAAATTATTTGTATTTCTGATTTTTAGGAGATTCCATCCCTTAATATCCCATGACAGCAGCCTTAATAAGCACTTAATATTTCTTTTCTTATGATTTTAATGTTATAAAATACCACAAATATTTGTAAAGAAAGTAACAGTACAGAAAATAAACTGTTGTAATCAGCTTGTCTGTTGTGATTCTCTTGGATTATTCTGTTATTTAATTTCATATTATTTAGAGCTTAGAATAAAAGACATGATAAGAAATTAATGTGTCTACTCAAAAAAGAATAGGTGAACTGTTGTAATAACTGAAACATTAGTGTTCCAAATGTTATAATTTCTGATAGTATGATTTTACTCAGAGTAACTCAAGGACTGTATCTATAGAATTTAAGAAGTTATGGCTCTTTATGTAATCAAAAAACGTTCATGCAGGCTATTGTAATTAACATAAGATCAAATAAATTTACCTCAAAATCTTAAGTTATTTCACAACTTAAGAATGAAAGTTTTTTTTTCAGTATATCAGTATTATTATAGATGACACATTGATTCATTGTATGTGGTTACTCCCAAGTTCTAAAATTTGATTTGTTTCAGAAATGAAATTTTCAGCAAATTATTGTAATGTAAAGACTCCTTTTTTCTCTCTGATGTCTTTTGGTAAATTTTGTAAAAATGTTTTTTAATAAAAAGCTGTTATATTAGGAGACCTTGTAGTTTTAATTTACAATGTTTATATGTTCCAGAAGCTGCTACCGTTTGATTCTTAACTTCTTTCCAGTTCAGAACCTGTGGCTGTAGCAACTGAGGTGGACATTTGTTCTGTTATTCTCTTTTTTTCTACTTTTGGTGAATAAAAAATGACAATCAGTTTTTTAAAAATTTTGTAAAAGTGATCCTATTTCAAATAAGGAAATTGCATCGCTAGAATATATATTCCTATTTTGAAAAGCTATTTTTAAAAATAATATTTTCTTTGTAGCTTTCATATTGATTTGACCATCTCTTAATTTAGGAAAATATGATTAAGTATCATCTTAAAGTAATAATGGGCAATTCAAAGTCACTAACCTTTCAGATAATACCTTATTCAGCAGAAAAGATATTAGATAAGTTGAGAACTTTGAAATGTTTTTAGATGATACCTAGAAATGTAATGATGCAGTATTATAAAGTTCATAGTATTTAAATAGCATTCAAAGTAAGAAATTAAGTCTGAATGCTTTTTTAAGTTCACAGTTTCAATAGGTGCTGATTGCAGATAAGAAAAATACAGAAAGTTTCTTAATTTATGATGTAATTTGAGTTTAGATTTGGTTAGCAGTTAGGTTCACTTCCCAGTGTGTAAATTTAAAGAAAAGCAATTGTCTCGCAAAAATCAGATGCATTTTACAAGATAGGGGGGAAGAGCAATGTTTATATAATACATTGGGACTTAAAAATTCAAAGCATAATAGTTTTATAGTCTTGACTTTCTTATTTTTTTTTCAGTAAACTAAGAAATATAACTAGTTTCTTTTTCTGCAAATATCACAGAGCTTTTGTCTTTCTCGTTCAATTTGTAGTTTTGTTACAGTGCCTATTTTAATCTAAATTTTTCCCTTTTTTTTTTTTTTGCTTTATAAAATATATAAAAGAGATATGAAAGTTTTCATCCAACTGAATAAGCATATATTCAGTGACTCAAAATATTTCATAGGAAAGTATTGGATAAGTAAAAATGCATATAAAGAGGGACCACCATGAAAAAGAAGAGCCATTTAAAAAATTCCTTGGCAGTTTTTTTTTTCTTTCAATTAAGAATAAAGTGTAGAGTAATTGGTCATCAACTTTTGAATTGCTCTTTTAAAAATATCTCATTAAAAGGAAAAGTTATCTGAAATGACTAAATGCCATTTTTTCCTCTACTTAGTCATTTGTTCACTCAGTACTAATTCAGCTTTTTAAAAATTTTATCGAAAGATTAACACATGGTCTTTCACTCTTCCTAGACCTGGTATTTAAAAACCAGTTTCAGTATGTAGCAGCAGGAATTTTAATACTGTGATGAGAAATAAAGTAGTGAAGAATTTGTCCTAATGACAAAACTCTTTTCTCCATTGTTGAGCTTCACAGTAAATATTATTTATTTCAACCTTTGGTACAAGAATGATTTTCTTTTCTTTCTCTGTCTCAGAAGCTTGAGGATATGTTCTATTAGATAAACCTTATCAGGGAAGAGGCACTGAATCCATGTTGTTCTTTTTTTACATATTTTCTGAAACAGACTTTTTTCTCTTGTGATTTATAGTATCACAGTAAATCAGCCTTGTCTATGTTTCCCTGAATCACTTTCATATTTTCATCTTTTAGCAGTAGTTCTCACAATATTTTTATGGAACCAAATGCCTAATAATTGTAACACACACATAATCTTTCGAGAAGTTATAAAAATACAATTCTTGTGCTAATGATATCCAGAAAGCATAATATTCTGAAAAAAGAAATTCCCTTTAGTCAATTTAAAATTAAACACTCTAATGCAAAAGGATATCTAAGGTGAAAGATGTTTGTGTAATGCTAAACATAACCAAAGAAACTGTGGTTTTAGCAAAGGTACTATTGCTCTATTTTATCAAGTGCCAGAAGTTGCATAATGAAAGTCTTTCAGTTAGTGAAAATATAAGTAAAAAAACATAAAAATACCACCCAGCTGGTAGAGATCTTCCTAATTTTTACCTGATTGTATTTCTGAAGAAATATGGCAGGGCTGTCATAAATTTTCAACATGAACTGCATTTTTGTTGCCAATTTCCATATCCTTTAAAAAGTGCTGAAGCGTGCATTTGCTATTTATGTTTGCAGTAGACTGAGTACACTTTTACTATTTGTGGTTTTAGAAATTGGAAACAACCAAACAGTGGTGCTATGGTCTAAAAAAATAAATTTTAAACAGCTGCGGGGACAGTATTTTTAGAATGGTAGGAGTCCTTCTAAAGCAATATTGCCGTCCCCTATCCCCTTTAAAGATGGAATAGGGTCACATATATATAGTCAGGTTTCCATTGTATTTTATCTAAGATGGATAAACTAAATTAAAACTATGCTTTCGTTATGTGTGAAATGTACTTTTAGCATTCTAATGTACTTTTAGCATTCTAAAGTCAACTCTTCTTGTTAACTAGCACATGTTTGTGAAGAATATACACTCAAACAGGGGCTCTGTATCAACCAGAGGGCTGGGCTGGGGAGGGAGATGGGACGGAGTTTCAAAAGGGAGGGGATATACGTATACCTATGGCTGATTCATGTTGAGGTTTGACAGAAAACAGCAAAATTCTGTAAAGCAAGTATCCTTAAATAAAAAAAAATAATAATAAAAAAAGAATATACCAGGCCAATCACGTTTTGGACTTGAATCCTCACAAAGACCCTTCTGTGGATAAGACTTATCTATCGTTATCCTACAAATAGAGAAGCTGAGGCTCAAAGAGACAGTAAATAGCTTTCCTAGAATCACAAAGTTTGTAAGTGATAGGCCTGAGCTTCAAGCTGTTTAACTCCAGACCCACTACACTTGATCTTAGCCAAAAGGCCGAGAAGCGATAACTCCAGACCCACTAAACAAGTGCTTTTCAACCTTGTGTTTTGTCCAGATCCCATTGAAAGGGGGAAGGAAATCCTCCCCAACCCCACTATTAATGTGAAGCATTGTTATGCTAACATTCCTGAAATAAGTACAACCATAAACACACAGATAGCAACTTCTTACTGTGTTTACATCTTACGTAATGATACGTTTTAAACAAATAGAGAGATTAAAACTAAATCCATAATACCAATAACAGTCAAATTAATGGTTTAATTGAATGTGACAGATTTTCCACTCTTGGATAAGCCCCCTTCCTCAGTGTGACTGTTGTGGTGTAAGAGTTGGTTACATTTTTCAGTCGTTCGCAGTGTTTTTTGCACGTCACACCACAAGTGAAAATATTAGTATTCACAGGGCCGTGGAATGTCAAAGCACAGGGTTGGTCCTGACAGGTGACGACAGGCGGTGGGGAGCCTGAGTACCCCTGGCCCTAGCCAGCCATTCCACGGGCTGAGGGGATTGAAATCTGTGCGCTTAGACCCAGTTGCATAGGAGATACAAAGGACATGGTTGGAAAGCTCTGATCGTTACTGTCTTTTCCCTTGTGATAACTCAATTTCCTGTGACTTTTCTCTATTCCAGTTATTATGAAGTCTAGAGTTTTATCTTGACCCCATTTGACCATTATTTGCGTATTGCGTTAGCATCATCCCACATTCCCTTTTCCAACTTCCCATTATCACACTACAGTTAAACAGGTTTTGGCTGCCACTTCATTATTTTTTATTGACACAAAAATTTAATCATGCAGGAAAATTACTGGAAACTTGCAAGTTTCCAAGAATTAGGTCCATAGTCTTCCATTAAAGACACTATTCAGCTATTTACAGGTCTTTTCACAGTAGTTTAAACATTTTAATGTATATCTTTTGTGACTTGATACCATGGACACATAAATTTCCTAAATGAGTAGTCAGCCTCTTTTGGAGTAAAAATTATGAAGCAGTGTGAAATTAGATGAATACTACTCAGGATGAGATTGGGTTTAAATGGGGTTGATTTAAGTCACTGTAATAAAAGCATTGCTGCAGCTTCAGCTTAACTTTCTATTGCAGTTCATTAGTTTTGTTGCATACAACCGTGTTATATTTTTGCTAGAACCAAATATATATTTATAGTAGCTTTGATGTCAGTTTGGAGAACTGATTTTGATTGTGTATATATGTGTATATTTAACAAAAATATTTTGCTGCATGTACCTATAAAGGCATTAGAAAGTAAACCATTTTTATTGTAACAATTAGATATTTGAAAATTTTGCTCTGTTCTTTTTGGTGGTAAATAGTTATCACCAATGCAATAAGCACTTGGATGACAAAACCTTGTTAACCCAAGTTAATATAATGCTATAATTAGAACATTGATTTCTCCTTTTATCAGAAGATCAAGAGAATTAAATTGACTCATTTAAATTGAATAAGAGTTCAAATGTCTGTCTGCAGAAGTTACTGGAAGGACCCTGGGGAAAAGTTTATAAAAAATCTAAATAGAAATGATTTAGAGAATGGGAGTGCTGGACTAAGAGACAAGTGAACTTATTACTGTGCCGTAGCTTTTCCTGTGAATTGATGTTACCCTTTTGAATGTAGCCTTGTCTGTAACATCTGTTTACTTAGTAAATTAAGTGAAGATGAGGTGACTGCAGTAAAAAGTGTCAGAGACATATAGCAGGTGTAAAATTATTTGATGACATTAATTAAGACACTAGGTATTTTATTTTATTGTTTTACTTTCATGACCTGAGTTGTTTTGATCCTTGGACGCTAGAATGATATCCTTTCTTATTCTGCTGGAGTAGATGACAAAAATATTTAAAAATTAGTCTTATTGTAAAATTTGTGATTCATTAAAAGTAACAATTTCATAAAATTTGAAAAGAAATAACTTTTTCTTACTTGAAATGCTTGCTTTTATTTTATTGTGTTACTTAAAAATTTTTAGTCTTTATTTTTTAAGAACAGTTTTAGGTTTAGAGAAAAATTAAGCTGAAAGTATAGAGGGTTGCCATATACTCCTCCACCATCACTGCTTCCCTGACCCCCATTTCAATTAAAATTGAATAGGCAGTATTTTTATAATCTATAATTTTATTTATTTTATTTTTGACTGTGCTGGATCTCTGTTGCTGCACAGTCTTTTTCTAGTTGAAGCGAGTGGGGTCTTCTCTTCCTTGTAACGTGTGGGCTTCTCATTGCAGTGGCTTCCCTTGTTGCAGGGCACAGGCTCTAGGGCACGTGGGCTCAGTAGCTGTGGCTCCCAGGCTCTAGAGCACAGGCTCAGTAGTTGTGGCATATGGGCTCAGTTGCTCCATAGCAAGAGGGATTTTCTGGATCAGAGACTGAACCCATGTCTCCTGCCTTGGCAGGTGGAGTCTTTATCACTGAGCCACCAGGGAAGCCCGGATAGATAGTGAAAAGTGAAAGTGAAGTCGCTCAGTCGTGTCCGACTCTCTGTGACCCCATGGACTGTAGCCTACCACACTTCTCCACCCATAGGATTTTCCAGGAAAGAATACTGGAGTGGGTTGCCATTTCCTTCTCCAGAGGATCTTCCCAACCCAGGGATCGAACCCCGGTCTCCTGCATGGTAGGCAGATCCTTTACCGTCTGAGCCACCTGGGAAGCCCTAGATAGTACTGATACACAATTATAAACGAAAGTCCTTAACTTATATTAGCATAGATAATGACAGCTATCTACCATTATGGAGTAGTTTCACCACCCTAAAAGTTTTCTGTGTTCTACCTGTTCATCCCTTCACTTCCCCTGAACCTCTGGCACCCACTGACCTTTTCACTGTTTCCATAGTTTTACCTTTTTCCAGAATATCATGTAGTTGGAATTATACAGTATGTAGACTTTCTGGTTTGGCTTCTTCACTTAGTGTTATGCACTGAAGATTCTTCCATGACTTTTGTGGCTCCATTGCTTGTTCTTTTTATTGTTGAATAATGTTTCATTCTCTGGATGTACCACAATTTGTTTATCCAGTCACTTAGTGAAGAACACTTTAGTTACCTTGATGTTTTGGTAGTTATGAATAAAGCTTCTCTAAGCATGTGTGTGTGGGTTTTGTATGGATGTAAGTATTCAACTCACTGGTTAAATACTAAGAAACATATTGCTAAAACATGTGGTGGAAGTATGCTTACTTTTGTGAGGCGCTGTCAAATTGACTTCTGCAGTGGCTCTGTCACATTGCGTTTTCACCCACAGTGACTGAAAATTCCTATTGTTCCTCATCCTTAATGGCATTTGGTGTTTGACAGCACTCATATGTTGGAACTTTGTTCATTCTAATAGTCTCATTCTAATTTGCATTTCCCTGGTAACATATGCTTGTTTGATATCTGAATGTCTTCTTTGTTGAGTTCTCTGTTTAGATCTTTTTGCTCATTTTAAGTTGCTCATTTGTTTTCTTAGTATTGGGAATTAAGAATTCTTTGTATTTTGTGTTTACTAGTCCTTTATCACATATGTATCTTTCAAAGATTTTCTGACAGAATGGGGCTTGTCTCTTCATTGTCATGGGGACTCACTCAGAGTCCCCATATTTTTAAAATCTCTATCTCTGAAGTATCTTCTCTTAACTTATTAAGAATGACCCAAGAAAGTCTGCTACTTAACTATGAAGTATATTTTCACAAAGTTTAGCACAAAGAATTGGCCTGTTTACAGAGTTTACATATGTCAAAACATTCTTAAAGTTTGAAAACGAAAGCCATTTGTTGTGTCTTACTTTGGGAAGCTCTGCATTGAACCTACCAATTTCTGTGGGTCAGTTAGAATTCTTCCTTCTTAGTTTGCACTTTTGATAGCATTTCTCAAACTATATTCCATGAAACTTGAATATTTTTCAATATTTATGTAGATTTTTTCTACATACTAAGTTTTTATTCCTTAGTCATGTATTTGGGAAATACACTTCATACTTTATCTTAGTACTTGATTAGCAATGCATATTAAATCTTTAAAAGCAAGTTTTTATAGTAAAGAAATATATTTTATTTGTTTACTTCAGTGATTCCCGCAGTTTTCCGTGATGGAGCCTTTCTGGGGGAACATTTGCTTCAGCTTTCAAAATGCTATTGTGCAGAAGAGTAGTGAGGAAAATGATGCCCTTAAGTAGCATGCACTGGAAAATTCTTTTGGCCTAGTGCCAAAAGGAAGATAAAAAGTTAAAATGTGTGATTTTTAGTATGAGAATAAAGGAATTTTAAAATTCTGTTATTATTGTCCATGTTTAGTTGTGTTACATATAGCTTTTGATATCAAGGAACATAGTATTTAATGGCTTTCCAATCAAAATAAAATCATTTTTGCTATTCTTGTTTAAAAAAAGAGTCTGAAGCTTAAAGGTTTTGATTTGTCTCACAAATTCTCCTTGAAAGAGTATTGTTTTCTTTGGTGGTGAGGACTTCCTCTTTGATTTTATAAGTTTTGTCCAGTGAAAATGTCTTTGGGTGGTCTTTTAGCCTGGGGAATTGATACAAAAATATTAATTTACCTTTTCTGATAAGTAGTTAACTGCAGTTTTCTCGTTTAAACCCCATCTTATGGTTTCCTCTATAGATCTGTGGAAATGAGCAGAATTGCACATGAGCTTTTCTGAGGGTTGCTTTGAAAAACAGGAACCATGTTTCTCTGAAATCTTGGACTGATGAGAACTTTAACATGTTTCATTAGCTGAACTAAAATGAACCTGAAATATAACCACATTAAAATTTATGTTTTTTACTTTGGAGACTGATATTTCAAAGGTTTTGTTTCTGATTGAAGACTCTGAGCCTGTAATGCCAAGTTATGATTTATGAACATGGTGAGGAAAAAATAGAACATCTTTCTTTTGGTTTTTAATCATCTCTTAGAGTGTTTTATGCTTTTGAAACTTAAAGATTAAATTTATATCTAATGTTCTTTGCATTTCTTCATATGCATATTCTCTTTATTTGAATATTTTGCCTTTACTGCATAAATTTTTATAGTACATACATTGTGTTTATTTTCATGTTGTAGTAGCTAGTTGAGGATGGTTTGAAAATGATTGTTTTTTTTAAAATTTATTTTAATTGGAGGCTAATTACTTTACAGTATTGTAGTGGTTTTGCCATACACTGACGTGAATCAGCCATGGGTGTACATGTGTTCCCCATCCTGAACGCCCCCCCCCACCTCCCTCCCCATCCCATCCCTCTGGGTCATCCCAGTGGACCAGCCCTGAGCACCCTGTCTCATGCATCGAACCTGGATTGGCAATCTGTTTCACACTTGATAATATACATGTTTCAATGCTATTCTCTCAAATCATCCCACCCTCACCTTCTTCCACAGAATCCAAAAGACTGTTCTTTACATCTGTGTCTCTTTTGCTGTCTTGCATATAGGGTTATCATTACCATCTTTCTAAATTTCACATATATGTGTTAGTATTCTGTATTGGTGTTTTTCTTTCTGACTTACTTCACTCTGTATAGCAGGCTCCAGTTTCATCCACCTCATTAGAACTGATTGAAATGTATTCTTTTTAGTGGCTGAGTAATATTCCATGCTGTATATGTACCACAGCTTTCTTATCCATTCGTCTGCTGATGGACATCTAGGTTGCTTCCGTGTCCTGGCTATTGTAAACAGTGCTGCAATGAACACGGGTACACGTGTCTCTTTCAATTCTGGTTTCCTCGGTGTGTATGCCCAGCAGTGGGATTGCTGGGTCATATGGCAGTTATATTTCCAGTTTTTTAAGGAATCTCCACAGTGTTCTTCATAGTAGCTGTACTAGTTTGCATTCCCACCAACAGTGTAAGAGGGTTCCCTTTTCTCCCCACCCTCTCCAGCATTTATTGTTTGTAGACTTTTGGATAGCAGTCATTCTGACCGATGTAAGATGGTACCTCATTGTGGTTTTGATTTGCATTTCTCTGATAATGAGTGATGTTGACAAACACATCTTTTCATGTGTTTGTTAGCCATCTGTATGTCTTCCTTGGAGAAATGTCTGTTTAGTCCTTTGGCCCACTTTTTGATTGGGTCTTCTATTTTTCTGGAATTGAGGTGCAGGAGTTGCTTGTATATTTTTGAGATTAATTCTTTGTCACTTGCTTCATTTGCTATTATTTTCTCCCATTCTGAAGGCTGTCTTTTCACTTTGCTTATATTTTCCTTCATTGTGCAAAAGCTTTTAAGTTTAATTAGGTCCCATTTGTTTATTTTTGTTTTTATTTCCATTATTCTGTGAGGTGGGTCATAGAGGATCCTGCTGTGATTTACGTCAGAGAGTGTTTTGCCTATGTTTTCCTCTAGGAGTTTTATAGTTTTCGTCTTATGTTTAGATCTTTAATCCATTTTGAGTTTACTTTTGGTTGGTTTTTAAAAATTGTTTCTTAAAGAAAGGAGGAAATGGAGAGAACCATTTATTTCAACCTTTTACCAAATGAGTATTAGAACTAGGTAAGAACCCTAAGTTAGTGTTAAGAGCTCAGTCATGTCCGACTCTTTGCAACTCCATGGACTACAGCCCACCAGGCTCCTCTGTCCGTGGAATTCTCCAGGCAATAAGTTCTCCAGGGAGTGCGTTGCCATTCCTTTCTTCAGGGATCTTCCTGACCCAGGTATTGAACCTGGGTCTCCTACATTGCAGGAGAATTCTTTACCATCTGAGCCGCCAAAGCCTTAAGTGATACAGTAAATTATCTAAAGGATTTTATTTTTCTTCTCAGTGTTTTTAACATACAAATTGCTTTTGCTTAATATAATTTATTTTGTTTGGGAAATAAGACAAATGACCTTTGACCTTTCTTTAAAAGTTCCTTCTAAGAAAGTGCCAATGTAATTAGCCGCTTAGAGGATTTATTATACAGTAAATTTTTTCCCTCACCCATAAAACAGAATAAAAAGACTGCTGCAAGATGAATTCAAATTTCTTGTAAGAATGAGTAACATGGTTTAATAGTGGTAAACTCTGAAGTATATGCTGTGCCACAGTGGAAAGAGATATGAACGAGTACAAGAAAATTGGTTTTTAGATCCTAAAATATATCTAGCATACTTTCCACCAAAGACATTTGTACTTACTGCTTCTTTCTCCTGGAATTTTCCTAGGCGATCCTTTCCAGTGTTTGATATTTTACTCAGTTTTCTCCCTAGTGTTTCCCCTTCTGAAATTACTACCCTAACCACCAGCTTATTTAATATAATACTCATCACTTTTTAGTCTCTCTCTTTTTTTTTTTTTTACTTCCCAGGAAGATTTTCACTTTATTTCCTTTAAAAAAATTAATTATTTATTTTAGTTGGAGGATAATTACTTTACAGTATTGTGATGATTTTTGCCATATATCGACATGAATCAGCCACGAGTGCACATGTGTCCCCCCATCCTGAACCCCCCTCCCACCTTCCTCCCCATCCCATCCCTCTGGATTGTCCCAGAGCACCGGCTTTGAGTGCCCTGCTTAATGCATCAAACTTGCACTGGTCATCTATTTTACGTGTGGTACTGTACATGTTTCAGTGCTATTCTCTTAAATCATCCCACCCTCACCTTCTCCCACAGAGTCCAAAAGTCTTTTCTTTACATCTCTGTCTCTTTTGCTGTCTTGCATGTAAGATCGTTGCTACCATCTTTCTAAATTCCATATATATGCATTAATATACAGTATTGGTGTTTGTCTTTCTGACTTACTTCATTCTGTATAATAGGCTCCAGTTTCATCCACCTCGTTAGAACTGACTCATATGTATTCCTTTTTATAGCTGAGTAATATTCCATTGTGTAATATGTGCCACAACTTCCTTATCCATTGGTCTGCCTGTGGACATCTAGATTGCTTCCATGTCCTGTTTATTGTAATCAGTGCTGCAATGAACATTGGGGTACATATGTCTCTTTCAATTCTGGTTTCCTCAGTGTGTATGCCCATAACTATTTTATTGTACTTCATTGCACTTATTTCTGCCTGTCATTATCTTAATACATTTGTTTGTTCTTCACTTGTTTTCTTATATCTGTTAGAATGAAAGCGAAGAGTACAGGCCCAGTGTTTTGTTCTTTGCTTCATCTCTAAATCTTTTTTATATCTACCATAGGTTTTTGCTTACAGATTAAAGACTTAAAGCATAAGACCTAAGCCATAAAACTCCTAAAGAAAACATAGTTTATAAGCTCCTTGACATCATTCTTGGCAGTCTGCTAAAAAGAACTCAGCAGAGAAAATGTTCCAGAGTGTTTAATAGAACTGAGACACTAAGAATACTTTATAGGAAGTACTTTAAGACATTGGTTCAACCATTTAAAAGATGTATCTTTTAAAGAATTTATTTCATACAAAAAAATTTTCCATTGGCTGCTAGGAGTCATGAGCCTTGGTTTCTAATTTCTAATTGATTTGTGATTGTGACTGGGCAGATTGTCTAACCTGTTTGAGATGTGCATTTCACATTTGACTAGAATAAAGAACACTAATTTTTTTCAACCCCAGAATTACAGGATTCTGTAAAATATCATATATCCTTGATTCTAAGATATTGGTTTAACTTGCTAAAGGTAAAATGCCTCTTAAATCTATTTAAAATTATGTATGTAACTTTTATTAATCAATGGTTTCTATAATCAACAATGCCTCTATTTTAGGAGAAATATGAGTTATCTTTTTTAGTGATGTGTGTTTAAAAGTAACATTTAACAATCTCAGAGTAAAATTTAGTTGCGGAGTTCCACATTTTGCATGCACATGTATTTTCTGTGATGTTTATAAATGTCTCTGCCTAGAAAACATGTAGTAATACAAATAAGACAGTTTTTTTAAAAATGAATCAACTATTAACAAAATATATACTTGAAACATGTATTTTATGGAACAATATTGCTCTTGAATTATGACTAAGAAATTGATGTGGTAGAAAAAAAACTAGAAGTAGCCTTGTTTGTAAACTTTGAATCTAATTTTGGCTTTGCCACCAACTTTGGTCAAGTTGCTTCTTTTCTGTTAATTTTTTTGATTAGAATTAAATTATCTGCCCTCTAATTTTAAGACCCAAATGTAATAAAGCTCTTCATAGATTATATGTTTTCAAGACCTTTGAAAATTTTGAAGACTTATGCAAATGCATGATTTGACCCTCTTTGTAGCTCTAAAATGTTCTCCCATATTTCCCTCCCCCACTTTTTAGTGAAAAAAAAAAAAAGAATACTCCCTTACCCAAAATAACACTGCATGTCCCATTTTATAAATATCTTCTACTGAAGCTAATGAGAAAAATGATGGAGCATTATATGTTAAGATCTTATTATGGCTTTAAAACTTATATTGGAGTTTTAAAATTAAACTTTTAATTTTGAGATAATAGATTCACATTCAGTTTTAAGAAATAATACAGAGAGATCCTTGGCACCCTCTACCCATTCTTCCCAGTGGTAAATCTTACAAAATTATAGTTCAACATATTAATACTAGCAAAATCAAGGTCCAGAACCAAGGTTTACCACAAAGACCCCTCTAGTTATCCTTTCAGAGGCATACCTACTGTCTCAGCTCCCACCCTTCATCTGCTCTATGCCCAGCAACTAGTCTTTTCCATTTCTACAGTTTTGTCAGCTCAAAAATTGTATATAAACAGAAACATACAATATGAGATCTTTCGGGATTTTTTCCCCCCACCATAATTTCCTGAAGCAGTTGAAGTTGCATCTGTCAGTATTTGTCCATTTTTATTACAGAATAGTATTTCATTGCACCAGTTAATTTAATCACTCATCTATTGAAAAACATCTGGATTGTGTTCAGTTTGGGACTGTCATATAAAACTGCTAAAAACATTTCTGTACAGATTTTTTGTGTATGAACACAAGTTTTTATTTCTCTCAGGTAAATGCCTAAGAATACAGTTGCTGAGTCATAATAATTGAATGATTAGTTTTACCAGGTACTGCCAAATCGTTTGCCAGAGTGGCTGTACCACTCTTCACTCCAGTCAGTAATGTATGAGTGATCCAGATGCTGATGACCAAGATTTAGTTTCTTTGCAGCTTTTCCTACAGTGAGTGCTGCAATTGTTTTGTTCGTTTTAGGCATTATAATAGGTGTGTAATGGTATCTCTTTATAACTTTCGTCTGCATTTCACTAATGACTCGTGATGCAGAACATTTTTCTTCTTGTTTTCCACATACTTCCGCTGTGTTGAATGATTGCTCATGTGTTTCTCCATTTTATTATTAGATTATTTATTGTTTATGTTGAATTTTTAAGAGTTCTTCATAGATAGTCATCCTTTATTAGGTATGCACTTCACAAATATTTTTCTCACAGTTCTGTGACTTGTTTTTTCATCCTCTTACCAGAGCCTTTTGCAGAGAAAGTTTTAAACTTTGAATGAAGTCCAGTTTATGAAACTTTCCTTGTATGAATTGTGCTTTTGGTATGACGTTTAAGAACTCTTTGACTAGTCCTTTATTCTGAAGATTTACTCCTTTATTTATTTTTCTAAAAGTTTTAGGTTTTAGATTAAGGCCCATGGCCCCTTTTGAGTTTTGTGTAGGATATGAGGTTTAGTTTGAACTAACTTTCTTTTTTTTTTTTTTGGCCAATGGATTCTCTAATGTTCCTGCACCATTTGTTGAAAAGGCTGTTTGTCTATTCTCCATTGGATTGTATTTGCAACATTTTCAAAAATTAGTTGGGCATATTTTTGTGTGTTTACTCCTAGGTTTAGATTCTGTTCCATTGCCCAGCACATGTATTTCTTTGACAGTTCCATACTGCTTTGCTTCATGTGGTAGGCATGAAGAGCAGAGAGAGTGATTTTTTCCCACTCTATTAGTTTTTTAGATTGTTTATTCTAGGACATGTTGCTTTCTATATAAATTTTAGAATTAGCTTGTATTGTATGCCTACAAGTAACACTGTTGGGATTTTGATGGCAGTTGCATTGAACTTAAAGATTAATTTGAGAATTGCCATCTTTACTGTATTGTGTCTTTTCATTACATGAAAATGATGTATTTCTCCATTTCATTTAAGTATTCTTTCTTTCCTCAGCATTTTCTAATTTTCTGCATATAGATCCCATTCTTGTTAACCTTATAGATAAATAGTTCCTTTTCTTTGTGTGATTATACATAATGTTTTAATTTTGGTTTCCACATGTTCCTTTTTGGCAAATAGAAATTTAATATTTGCGTGTTAGTTTTGTATCCTTTGCTGAAATAACTTAGAACAGTTGTACGAGTTTATCAGCAAATCCACTGGTGTTTTCTATGTAAAGGATCATTTCCAATTAAAGATACTTTTATTTATTTATTGCTTATTTGTTTTCCTTTTAGCTCTTTTTACTGTCTTATTGCAGTGGCTAAAACTTTCAATGCTATGTTGAATCAGAGTGATAAGAGCAGACATTATTGCCTTGTTCCTCATTTTAGGAGGAAAGCATTTCATGAAAATTTTTAGTATGAAGTGATATTGGATTATGTCAGATGCTTTGTCTGCATCAATTTACATGATCTTATAATTTCTCTTCTTTAGTCCTTTGATATGGTGAATTGTTTGTTGTTTAGTCGCTAGGCTGTGTATGACTCTTTTGCGACCCCATGGACAGTAACCCTCCAGGCTCCTCTGTCTGCGGGATTTCCCAGGCAAGAAAACTGGAGTGGGTTGGCATTTCCTTCTCTAGAGGATCTTCCCAACCCAGGGACTGACCCACATCTTCTGCATTGGCATGCGGATTCTTTACTCCTGAGCCACCAGGGAAGTCCATGGTGGGTTACATTGATTGATTTACAGATACTGAACCAGCTTTGTGTACCTGGAATAGATTGCAGTGGTCATTGTGTAAAATTCATTTTATACATTGTTGGACTTGATTTGTTAATCTTTTGTTGAGAACTTTTATATTTAAATTTGTGAGAAATACTGGTCTATAGTTCCCCCTCCCTTTTTAATAACTGTGTTTTGGTTGTGCTTTAGACTCCTTTTGTTTCGGTATCAGAGTAATAGTTCTAAAATAAATGTGCACATTTTTCCTCCATTTTAATTTTCTGGAACAGATTATATAAAATCTATGTGAATTCTGCTCTAAGTGTTTGATAAAATTCTTCTGTGAAACCATCTGGGCTTAAAGATGTTCTCTGTCATGTTAACTGTAGCATTGAGTTCATCCAATAAGTTTATTTTTTATCATTTTTTTCAGTTCTATACTTTCTGTTCCATTGTTTTCAAAATCTTATTAATTTGTGTTAACAAAACTTTTAATTGCTTGTTGAAGCATGTGTTGCAGCTGCTTTAAAATCCTTGTGGGACAGTTTTAACATCTGATTCATCTTGGCTTTGGCATTTGTTGTTGTTTTTCCCATTCCTGTTGTGCTTTCCTGGTTCTTGGTATGGCAGTGATTTCTAAAATTATATCCTGGTTTTATATTATGAGACTCTTGAGCCTGTTTAATTATTATTATTATTTTTAAATCAGCTAGGCTTCCTGTTGAAGTGGATGAGGGTTGGATGTTTGTGTATGTTCACATGACCCATAGGATTCCCCCGACTCCATACTCCAGGACGCCTATAGCAAAAGTAGAAGCCATTGGTAGGTTGGATATTCACCATCTCCTCCTGGAGATTTGAGTTACAGTGTCAGTTTTCCTGCTGAGCGTGCCTCCACCAGGGCAGAGACGGAGGGAGCAGACTGTGAATTCACAGTGGCGCTGGGGCTCTGTTTCCCCCGGGTACTGCCCATACCAGGCAAGTGGGGAATAAGAGTGTTGACTAGCCCCGCTCGGCGCTGTGGAGTGAGGATGGAGACTCAGCTCCCCACTGGGCCTAGTGACCCTGGGGGCAGGGGGAAAGTGGACCAGGGGCGAGTCTCCCCTTGTGCAGTCTTGGTCCATCTCATCAATTGTGTGAGGCTCCGCTTTTTCTTGGACTGCACTAATCTTGGTGACTAGCTCTGCTCAGACTGCCTTCTTAATACATCCCATTGCTGCTGGGGAGGGGAGGAGGCTCAGCTTTTTGCTCCTCCTTGCAGATGTTCCTTCCTTGGGGGCATTCTAGGGACCAAGGAGAAGGAACAACACTGACCATTTGCCAGAAGGGAGGTTGCCGCACCCCTGGTTCTCCCTGGGGGACGATGAAGGTCCGCCTGCCTATCCAGCTGTCTGACTGACCACTCGTGGGTGACGGGGGTGACTGCTTCTGTGTGAGAAGGGTAGCCTGGGTGGGGTGTGGAACTTCGACTTCTCATTTGGTCTCCTGGAAGGGGAAAATGGTTTCTCCGTTGGTGGTTGGAGGGTGATTGATTCTTTTGTTAGTCCACCCTTTTCTTGGTCCTTGGCTGGGTGTTGGGTGGAGGAGAGGCCTTTTCCTGGAGGTCCCACAGGCTCTCTCCTGCTGTACCCTGCCTGTGACACCGTGGGGGCAGTAGAAGGCCCAAGGCACACACGGCCATGTGTTTCCTCCAGAGGCGAGGTCTCTAGGCAGCCTTCTTTCTACCTTTTGGACACTTCCTGTGCTGCTTTGTTGTGTGACATCTCTGGTTTTTTAGTTGTGAGAGGAAAGACTTGGGAGGTATGGAGCTTCCCTTCATGACAGAACCAAAGTCCCAATGCTTTTGTTAACACGGCAGCACTTAAAATTTACTGTTATTATAGTGGAGTAGTATCTCATGAAAATATTTTCCGTTAAGAATTTCACCAATTTCTGCATTGGATTGTGATTCATTTACTAGCATTTTTTCCCCTGGAATCACTGAATTATTTCCTCATCAGACAAGGAGTGTCTCTAATCCTTTTGATTTGTGGTAAAACACATATAACATGATATTTGCCATTTTAAAGTGTACAGTGTGATGGCCTTAGCTATATTCACTATATTATGCAGCCATCACCACTAACTATTTCCCAAACTATTTTTTGTTAATTAATAGACTTAAAAACAAACAAACAAACAACTGTTTGGTTTATAGAAAAATGAGTGGAAAGTATGGGAAGATCTCAGGTACGCCCCCCTCTTCCTCACCCGCTTTTCCTCTGTTATTAGCATCTTGTGTTGGTGTGCCCCGTCTGTTACAACTAATGACACTACATATACATGCTGTAAGTTTTCACAAATGTTTAATAACATGCGTCCACCTTTACCATGTCATACAGAATAGTTTCACTGTCCTCAGTATGCCCTGGGCACTACCTAGTCATTCTTCCTTCTTTCCTGCCCCACAGTTCCTAGTAACCACTCATCTTTTTACTGTACCTAATTCAGCATCCTATACATACATATTTTTAAAGTTAGTTTGTCAAAACGTTTGGAGAATGTAATTCAGTTTTAGAACATTAGGAAGGTGAAATAGAATGTCAAAGCCATTTTTATAAATGTTTATTTTAAATAGAGCCTGTTACTACAAACTATTCATGTGTTCTTCTTTTAGAGTGTTTTGCAAAGGTGCTGTTTTGTTTGATAGCTTATAAAAGTGAAAACCCATTTAAGCAGTTTACAGTATGCACCATCATGGCAGTTGATGTTCATGTTGGGTCAGTTTTCCACTTACTCACCTCACTTTTTATGCCCAGCATTTTTTAAATTGCATCATGGTCTCTATCTTCTTAGGGTTAGAGCATGTATTACAGTTTAGCAAGAAAGGGGTCAAACTCTTTGAGGTAACGTACTTAAAATACCCTTATGATCTTAAAGAGCAACCAACCTTAAGATAGTCTGCTATCACCGGATAGTTTTGCCTGTGATGGCATAGGATAAGAGATTAAAACTGTGGAATCTTGACTGTCTGATACTTGAGCCAGGAAGGTCTGATACAGATGTTCTATTTTCTAGTAAATTGTGAAGGTATGGGAAGTGCAAAGATAAAAAAGCATAAGGCAATAGGGTGATTAGAAAAATAAAGTAGATAGTTACAGTGCAGCGTGACGGAGCCTGTGATAGAAATCCAGAGTAGGACATCAGGGATCCCTTCCCCTACAGAAGAGACAGCTAAGCTCAATTTGGCTCTTGGCGTCATTAAAGGTGTGTTATTGTCTCTGAAGCATGTATCTGTAGGACTTTTGAAATATATTTGTGGTCCTTTCTGTCTCGGATGCTGACAGTAATTCTCCCCAAACTACTAAGATTCTAAGCCCCCACTGAGAAAGCACGGTTTACAGTTGGTTTAGAACCATTAAGAAGAAATCATACCCTACAGGGGAAAGGTATTTGTGATGGTGACGTTGAGTGAAAAATAGCTTGTCTTGTGGTGATATGAGTTTAGGTCTGGAATTAGGTAGAACTGATCTAATTGAACCTGGATCCTGCAGTTATGTGACCGTGAATAAAGTGGATAACCTTTGTAAAACAGGGACACTACTGTTTATAGATTAAATGAGGTTATGCTTACAAAGCTCTTAGCATAGTGCTTGGCGTATACTGAGTACTGTGGGGTGGTTAGCTGTTTTTACTAATAAATGAGCCTTACCTAACTATGTTTGTAATTATCAAAATATAATATTAGTACATGTTACATTGGTGCTAAATTTGTGCTCAAAATAGCTGGGAAGATGTTTTATTTAAGTTCATGTAGACTTATAATATTTCCAGTAGCAACTGTAAACTTAGACATGTGAAGAAGTGAGAATTAAGAGGAGTCCTATTTTGGTAAATAGATATTAAACAGTGTTTTTCTAAGAAAACCACGAAGAGTTTACCCCTGGAGTTCTTGAGTGTGCAGCATCTGGATGTTTAACACGTGATTGTTTATGTGTGCACTCTCCAACAGCTGGAAATCTGTATGCTTCGTGTATATTTTTATTTCATCACGTCTTTGGATCAGAAAGTTTTTGATAAAGAAAATTGTCTCATTAATAATTTTAGATAGCTTCTTTTATCAGAGTTAAAGGATTCCCAGTACAATTGCTCAACAACTAAAATTTTTAAAATATCTTCAGAATTTAAAAAAAATATATATTGAGTTCATTATTAATCATAAGAAAGTTGTGAACCCTTGGCTTAAAGCAGTTTAAAATCTGAGATGAAGAAGAGTGATACAGATATATACAGGGTAACTTAGGAATAATATTTTATACATAATAAAAATAATAAAATAAATGACCATATTCTGTTGGAATCCCATCCCATCACTTTAAAAAAAAAGCAAGTGGCATTTTTGTGAATACCTTACAAGGAAGGGATAATTTCAAAGGGTTGTCTGCACTTCATAAGAGCAACGTGTTGGTCTTACCTTAGATTGTGATCTTTTATCAGTCTTGAACTGCCTCACTGTTCGAGTTGGGGGCACTGGTTTGAAAGGTCCTCTTCAGTTTTAAGCTGTAAAAATGCCATGGTGGTTTGGGGTTTTGATTAAAAATAGAGTGTGCTGATTTCTCTGTAGGCGTGCTTGCCATATTTGTTTACATTTATTCAATGTTAGTATTGCTTTTATTTCTAGCAAATATTTCTTAAGTGTATTTTTGTCTTGTTTGTGTTATAAAACAGAAAGAGCAAAACTGAAGGTGTAAGTTCATGCACGTTTTATAACGTGTTAAGTAAGGTATTTGTTTTTGCTAATAGCATCGAGAAGTTGCCTTTTGTTTGTTTTGTTTTCTTTGCCTCTGAACTTCTGATAGAGTCCTGAGATTAATTAAAATCTGTTGCAATTTTGATTGCCTTAAAGCTGATGCTTAACACTAATATAGGTACAAAAACTGAATATTTTTTAAAATTTTAAATAGAGATTATACATGTGAACAGTTCTTCTGGAGATCACTATACTCAGGGTTCATAGTGCAATCAGATGTGATAGGAGTGGGCTTATTTGGGTATATTGAGATTTGAAGAAAACCTGTAAGAACTTGCTATTGATAATTTTCATTGAACAGAAACTTTTAAAGATTCACTTTGAAATAAAAATTAAAAACCACCAGCAGCTAACATATATGTAATAGCTTACTATTTGTAGAGCCTTGGTGTACAGGATGGGCTTCTCTGGTGGCTCAGGGGTAAAGAATCTGCCTGCCAGTGCAGGAGACGTGAGTTCAGTCTCTGGATTGGGAAGATACCCTGGAGGAAGAAATGGCAACCCACTCCAGTATTCTTGTGTGGGAAATCCCATGGACAGAGGAGCCTGGTGGGCTGTAGTCCATGTGGTTGCAGAGAGTCGGACACAACTGAGCAACTAAACAGCAGTGGTGAAATGCAGAGTGTCCTCTTGATCCTACCATCAGTTTGATGCTGGAGTGTTATTATCTTAATTGACTTGCCCATGATCGTAACACCTAGTAAGTGATAACCAACAAGATGTTAGCCTCCAAGTTCCATGTTGTTCTCTACATTCCCTAAGAACTTGTCTTTATTTTAAAAATTATTCTTAATGAATATTGAGCTCATGATATCTTAGAATTATTTTGTATGATCTTCCATTGCATTTTGGGAAAAAAAATTAACAAAAGGTTCCTCATCTTTCTTATGTTACTAGTTGGAAGTGACAACTGTAGAGATGCTGGGGAAGTGTGAGGCCCTATGGAAATATAACTAATTGTAGGATCCACCTTAAGTAAAAGAAGATTATTTTCACATTCTGGACAGAAAACCAAGTGAGAATTTCATAGTCAGCATTTTAAAGGAAAAGAAAACTTAACAAAACCAAATCACCAGTTTTCCGTGTAGTGATACTGTACTAAAATGCCTTTTAAAGGCAGTGATGGTATACTAATAAACTTTTTAAAGATTATGATAAACTGTGCAGATTTACTTTAATTTCCAGAAAAAATAGTTCAGAATTTCCTTGAACTCCTTTCACCTACGAAAGATCTGTGGACTTAGTCAATGAACATGAACATTTCATGTGGGTGGAGATGCCAAAAAGGGTTTTTGAAGGAGAGAGGGGAAATGCTCTACATACGGAGACTGAGGGAAATTTCATAGGCTATGATTTTTTTCTGTATAGTCCATGGATTTCTCCAGGCCAGAATACTGGAGTGGGTAGCTGTTCCCTTCTCCAGGGAATCTTGCAACCCAGGGAATCACACCCAGGTCTCCCGCATTGCAGGGGATTCTTTACCAGCTGAGCCACTAGGGAAGCCCAAGAATACTGGAGTGGGTAGCCTGTCCCTTCTCCAGAGGATCTTCCCAACCCAGGAATCGAACTGGGGTCTCCTGCATTGAAGGTGGATTCTTTACCAGCTAAGCTACAGGGAAGCCCCCTGATTCTAGTAGGAAAAATGTAAGGAAACGCGGGTCTTGCCGAAAGTCGTTCACTGCCGTTCCATACGGCTCACACTTGGGCCCAGTGTTGGACTGCTCTTACAGAATCGTTCAAAAACGACTGTTTTCTTTTTCCACCAACCCATCTTTTGGAGCAAATATGTTACTGCCACTATGCCCTATGAAAGGGTAAATTTCTTCCCTAAACGTCTACCAAGAGTTGTTTTCTAAATCATAGCCTCTCCTTAATCACAGTGAGGCAACTGGTGATACTTCCTGTGTTGAAAGATAGGAGTGGGAAGTTTCAAAGCATACCAGGGGTCAGTTTCCTGTTCCCACCTCCTGGGACTGTGCCCTAGGGATCTATTTTGAGTTGCCAGACTCAAAGTAAATAATTCTATTTAGCATCTACTTTATACACTGGCTTGAAATTTAACTTTGTAAATTAAAATAAGTTCCACTGTAGGGCATTTATTCTTCTTAAATGATTTTTGTCAGTTTTCATATACTTTGACCACAGTTCCTGAAATTGTAGGATGAGTCTTATTTACTGTGAAAGAAGAAAAGAGATTTAAAATATATTATTGTTCTGGCTAGAAAATATTAAAACCCTGTTTCACGGAATGAGTCTGTTAGAGGGTAGAAAGAACCATAGGTCGCTGACTGGGGAGCCACAACAGAATAATCTGAAGGACTTTTCCACAGATTTCTCCAGGCCATTTGATTGAACGGTTTTGAGGTGATTCCTGTACGTGGCACATTTTTATAAAGCTTCTGTGGAGATGATTGTGATTAACACTCATAGTAAAGAACTACTTCATTTTATTGTTTTAAGCAAGGCCCAGACATGTGAACCAGTTTGCCCAGAGACTGTTGATAGCAGAGCCCAGAATGGATTCTGGTCTCCTGCCTCAGGCCCCATGGTTTTTTTTTTTTTTTTTTTCGTACTTTATCATAGTTACTTCCCAGTTTGGATGTTTACACTAATACTGGAAAATCCTCTTTTCTTCTCACTTGTTTCAAACTTGTGAGATTGTGGTCATGTGAAATGCTTAGGTTTTTGCGCCAGTATCAAAAACTTTTAAGTAATGTCAAGATAGAGACTGAAGATAATAACATTTTTTTAAACCTCTAAACAATTATAAGCACTTGATAGGTGCCTATTAAATGACTAGTGATTCACTTAATTAATGATAAATGCTTAGTATTTTGGATAATGTAACATCTAGTTACACTCTAAACGTAATATGTAACACCTTTGGTTCTAGCCAGTGTTCAAGAATATTTATTGAATAAAAATCAGTCTTCAGGGAGTTTTCTTACAATATTAGCTATGAATATCCTTTTCCACATAATTTCTGCATAATTTAGAATAATTTTATAATTTAGAATGATTTTTGTCTTCTCAGAATAATTGTTTTGTTTTGCTTTTTGTGCATGGTTGTTTCATATAATAAGATCACATTTGAGTAGATAAAAGGGTAGTGGACTTAATGTTAGATGACATCACTATCTTAGGCTTAGTTTTTCTCTGTCTGTCAATGAATGAATTAGGCTAGATTTCAGGTCTAAAATTATGTAACTGTATTCTGTTGGCTGTTTCTCTATATCTGTATAAAGACATATCCTATTGTCTCTGTTTCTCCGGAGACCCCTGACTAATTTGATCCCTGTCTTTCTTTGTTGTAAGAAGTGTAATGTAAATGATGGTAATGCTAAGCACTTACAGTGGTGAAACTGGAGATAAGGGGCTTCAAATAGAGGAGTCGGAGAAAACCTTTTTGAATAAATGGCACTAGAGCAGAATTTTGAGAAGAGTAAGAGAGTGAGACATAAGGATATCCTAGGGGCAGAGGGAAGTGTATCTTTATAACAACTTCATTCATAATTTGTCAGAACTGGAAACAGTTCAGTGTTCATCAACTGGTAAATGAATAAACAAAGTACCTGTATACAGTGGAATCTGTATACAGATTAGCAACCAATTATGGATAACCACAACATGAATATATCTCAAAGACATTATGCTCCATGAAAAAATTTAGCCATAGAAGAATACTTTGTGATTTTGTTATTATGACATTCTAGAAAAGGCAAAACTCTAGGAATAGAGAACAGATCGGGGTCAGCAGAGATGGGGGCAAGAATTTTCTATAAAAGGCACAAAAAGCTTGTGGGAATGATGGAAATGTTTTCTGTCTTGATTGTGGTGGCATTTACACATCAATATTCAGTTGTCCGAACTCAATCTGTACATTTAAAAAAGGTGAATTTTACTGCATGGAAATTATACTTCACTAAATCTGGCTTTAAAAAATTCCTTGTAAATTACATAATGAGTAAACCTGAGGCCCACTGAAGGTATGCCACTTCTGTTTTATGACTTTCTGTTGTCATGGGAGATAAAAGTGCCTCTGTTCCAGTTTGAGAAGCATGGGGCTAAGAAAATTCTCACAGATGGTTAATCATGCTGTTAATACTTATGATAGCAAATTTATGAACAATTTCAGCTCTACTGAAGTACTTCTTAGCATAAGTTGTAGAAGTCCTAGAAAGCAATAGTTTCTTGAGGAACACAGGGAAACAATGCTCTAATCACAAACTAATACCAAAAGATACTGTTAACACTATGATCAGGGATACAGTTTCATATGATGGGAGAAGGGAGCTTTAATTGTGTCAAGATCTGAGTCAGGCTGTTGCTGTTTCATCAAAAAGTTCAGTAAACATTTCTCTCAGTGTTTTCACCATCTTCTAAATTTTCCTTATTCCAGCCAGAAAGGAAAAAAATCAGCCAAAATCACCAGTCTCTTCCTTCCTAGGATTTTAAATTCTGTGCCAAAATCCCTAAAGTAATAAATGTTGAGTCTGACCAAAAGATGCAAATGATCAAGACTTTAGAAATATAAAGCAGCTAATTTAGCACATGAGCACAGGCAGAAAAGATTAGTAAAACAAAATTCATCAAGCCCTCCCCTCCTCCCCTCCCCACTGCTTTTCTGGCCACACTATCAAAACTGACCCTTAGAAAGTTTCTTAACAGATTTTTAGCAGCTTTACAGGGAAGACGAGTGCTTAGTCATCACTCAGCAAGCCCACTGAGAGCAGTGGGGCCAGATGTGAAGGTCCAGGGGGAGCTCCAGGAGCAGCCTGCTGTGGTGCCCCTGAAACACAGACTTGTCGTGGCCATCACTTCCTTCTATCTCCTTCCCTGCTATAGCATGAGGTTAACGGTGGAGAGGAAAGCGTGTCTTTGACCAGGCTTCAGTTCAGTTCACTCACTCAGTCCTGTCTGACTCTGCAACCCCGTGGACTGCAGCACGCCAGGCCTCCCTGTCCATCACCAACTCCTGGAGTTTACTTAAACTCATGTCCATTGAGTCAGTGATGCCATCCACCATCTCATCCTCTGTCGTCCCCTTCTCCTCCTGCCCTCAATCTTTCCCAGCATCAGGGTCTTTTCCAGTAAGTCAGTCTTTGCATCAGGTGGCCAAAATACCGGGGTTTCAGCTTCAACATCAGTCCTTCCAATAAATATTCAGAACTGATTTCCTTTAGGATGGACTGGTTGGATCTCCTTGCAGTCCAAGGGACTCTCAAGAGTCTTCTCCAACACCACAGTTCAGAAGCATCAATTCTTCAGCCCTCAGCTTTCTTTATAGTCCAACTGTCACATCCATACATGACTATTGGAAAAACCATAGCCTTGAATAGACAGACCTTTGTTGGCAAAGTAATGTCTCTGCCTTTTAATATGCTGTCTAGGTTGGTCATAGCTTTCAGAGTGCCTACAGTTCCTATTCATTCAAAGCTTTTAACCCATTTGAAGAATCTTGCCCAGGAGCAGTCTTAAGTGACAGGGTTGTATCTTCTCAGAGATCTTACTGTACTCTTGACGATTCAAATTTAAGGCTGTTTTTTAACAGCTTTGGTTATCCTGTTGGTTAAATAACCTAGGAGTGGCATTGCTTGGTCAAGCAATGTGTGTTTAACTGTATAAAAAAATCTGCCAGTGTAGTTTCCAAAGGAAGGGGTCATATAATTTCACTTCCCCACCAACAGGGCATGAGCGTTCTACTTATTTCACATTCTTGCCAGTGATTGGTATTATGGCTTTTGAATTTTAGCTACGCTAGTGGATATGTAATGGCATATAATCATGGTATTCATTTGCATTTCCCTAATGAGTACTGATAACATGCATCATTTCGTGTGCTTACTGGCCATTTGAATATCTTTTTTTGTGAAGTGTCTGTTCACATCCTTTGGTCAGTTTTTATTGGTTTTATTTGTGTGTGTGTTTGGGGAGGAGGTGGTCTTTTTATTGTTGAATTGTAAGATTTCTTTATATATTCCAGATACAAGTTTTCTTTCTTTATCATGTATGTGTTTTACAGCTGTTTTCCCTCAGTATCAGACTTACTTCTTCTTCTCTCTCATTCCACTTCTGTGCATGTGAGACCATATGATAGTATCCCACTGCTCTAGGGTTCTCTGTTCTCTTTTTTTTTTTTGTCCCCACCCCCCACCCCCCGCCGCCTTGGTCTTCCAGCTTGGCTAATTTCTATTCACCTTTTCAAGTTTATTGATTCTTGCCTTAGCTATTCTTCTTGTCCTTAGTATTAATGAACCCAACCAAGGAATTAATCTGTAATATTCTATTTTTTAGCTCTCCAGCCTGACTTTTTTTTGTAGGTTCCATCTCTCTATTGCAATTCCCCGTCTGTTCATGCATTTGTGCTCTTTTCCACTGGAACGTTTAACATATTGCTCATAGGTATTTTAAAATTTCTCTAGTGTTTCTCACATCTGGATCATCTCTGATCCTGGGTTTGTTGTCTGCTTTATTGTTTGACAGTTGGTTATTGTGTAATTGCTTTATTGTGTGTTTCAAAATTGTGATTGAATACCGTATACTGCTTGTAGAAGAACAGTAATATTTTGCTAAATAGGTGTTTGCTCCTAGAAATGGGCACACCTCTTCTACTGTTACGAATGGGTGCTTGAGTCAATCAGCCGTTGAGCAGAGTTTGAGTTTTGTTGTGGCTCTGCCACCTTTGGGCTTCCGTGTTGGATCAGCAGTAGAGAATCTGCCTGCAGTGCAGGAGACATAAGAGTTATGGGTTCGATCCCTGGGTCAGGAAGATCCCCTGGAGGAGGAGATGGCAACCCATTCCAGTACTCTTGAAGAGAAAAATCCCTTGGACAGAAGAACCTGATGGGCTGCAGTCCATGGGGTCGCAAAAGAGTCAAACACAACTTAGCGACTAAACAACAAAAAAGGCTTTACAGACCATAGTATGATTCTCAAATCACACAATTGATTGAATGAATTGAAATCAGAGAAAGAAGCAGAGAAGAGGCGGACATAACTGAGCATGCCACCTGTAGGTCCCCAGCCTTTGATTTCCTCCACTGGGAGCTGGTGCTCCCTTGTGCTTATGGTGGGGCCGGTGGTGCTGGTGGGATTTTCTTTCAGCACAGAGATGCCTGCATCACAGAGAAGATATCTCTCCTGTCTCTCCTTTTCTCCCTGCAGTAGAATGCCTTTTCTTGTTACTGGATGTGGGGCTTGTGGTGGTTACAGGATGGAAGTTTCTCAGTTCTTCTTGTGCAAGCTTAATCTTAGCTGGCCCTGTGCCCATGGAACTGGGGATGTTGCCTTCTCTGTGGACTGGCTCACCCACCCTCCTGTGGAGTCAAACTTTGCATTGTATCTGTGGGGTTGCTGGTTAGCAGACTTAACACTGAAGTCCAGGCCCAAGAGGGTTTTCTGCTTCTCCCTAGTAGTGTGAGTTTTTCTTTGGTTTAAGATAATGGTCTGAAGAGGTGGATGGGATTTTTCTATGTGTACCACTGAGGCCCATGTGTGTGCATGCATGTATGCCAAGTCGCTTTGGTCCTGTCTGACTGTTTGTGACTTTAGGAACTATAGCCCGCCAAGCTCCTCTGTCCATGGGGATTCTTCAGGAGAATGCCCTCCAGGAGAGCTTCCACACCTAGGGATCGAACCTGTGTCTCTTTAGGTCTCCTCATTGGCAGGCAGGTTCTTTACCACTAGTGCCGCCTGAGAAGCCCACTGAAGCCCATACTCACCCTTTAGAATTGATGATGATTTTACCTGTTTTCTTTTTCCTGACTTTCATGGGGCGGCCTCTTCCCCCAGTGCGCCGCAGTGCTGAGACAGCGTGCATCCTGGCTCTCCTGAGAGGCTCCAGTTACTCTTCGGAATTTGTTTACTTGGCGCCTTGCAACCTCAGTTCTCTAATGGGCTCAAGAAAAGTTATGATTTTATAGGTTATCTGGAGATTTCTCATTCTTCAGTTTGGAATAACATTCTCTTGTGGTTCTCTGCATCCTAAAGCAGAAGCAGAATTCCAAAATAAATTTTATATATTGGGGTGAATTTTTATGAGAAAATATGAATCTCCAGAGAAATAATCTGTTGACGGCAAGCTGTTTTGTGGCATACTCCTCCAACTGCCCGGCATGCATGTTCTTCTCCTCTGACGTTGGGCGGGGGGGAGCTTCTGTGGAAAGTTTGAGAAGCAGTGAATCATAGGCCAAGCAAACAACAGAGGCAGAAAAATTCACCTTAAAGAATTCTTGAGTCATCAGTGACGTAGACACTTTTAGGTTGCCACTCGTTTCCAAACCCCTTCCATGCCTACCTCTATAGAGAAGTGGCTGGAAAAGGTTAAGTGCAATTGATTCTTGTTATTGGCAAAAGGTAGGTTCTATAAATTTGTCAGAAACCTTCAGCTGTTGCTCCTAGGGAAATATACACGTGCACGCACACCCCTCACACAGACTGTAATCTTAAGTCCTAAAAACAACTCATCTTAGTAGAGTGGAATTTCTTTATTTTATAAAAAAGAAAATGAGGCTCCGAGTGTTAACTCACTTCCCTGAGGCTTCCCCACTGACAGGTCCCAGAGTTACGATTCACACCCTCCCCAGCTCGCCCTGCTTTCCTCTGCCCCGCTCCTGCCCATCCTCTGGTCACCTCTGTGCACGAGCTGAAAGAGAAGACACAGGTTCACCTTGTTAGACCTCAGCCGGGTTTCATGTATCGGCAACTCAGATTTTTCTGCACATGTCCGTGAATGATTGTGAAAACACAGCAAGTATTGATTTTGGAATTATAAACAGGTTTCAGTGAGTAGATGAATTCACAAATACAGAATGCGTGAAATATGAGGATCAACTGTGTTGACTTTTCCAATTACTCTAATAGTCAGAGGCGGGTAGGTGACTGAGTTCTAGCTAATAAGTAGTAAGTGAAAGTCTCCTGTAGGGCTTTTGCTGTATTCGATAAAGGTGGCACAGTGTCTGGTGCCGCATCCCTCTTTTTCTTCTGAGGTGAGTGTTGCCCTGAGTTGCAGAGCGTGGCAGTAGTCCTCTGATAACTTGGTGGCAAGCATGCGGCTGAAGGGCAAAGCTATAAGGTGATCCCCGGTGAGCAGCTGATCCCATTCTCACAGCGGGGAGATAGGTGTGTGAGCTCCTAGAAAAGCACCACCCTGCTTCGTTGCCAGGTCTCCTGAGGTGGGTGGAGTTAACGCAGAATTTATAATGTGGTTACCAACCAGGGTTCTTTTTCTGTGGCCCTAGAGTCATGTTTCTCAAGCCAGGCCCGGGTAATGCTTCCTTCTTGACTCCACAACTTATCAGTTAAACATGACCCTATTTCAGAGGCAGGAAAATTTGTGGACTGGTTAAAGGATTTTGTTTGTAGAAGACCTAGAATAGAATCTTTAGTTATCTCGATTTTTCCTTGTGTAACAAAAGCATTGTCTCTCCTACGAATTATACCTCCTTTGTGTATGTGAGTAGTTTTACTGTCTTCATTTTTTTTTTTCTTTTGTAGTTACTTGAATTTTTTATTCTACTGTTCTCATTTAAACATACAAATTTTACAGAATTTTATTTTTGTTTCAATTCAGTATTCATTTCAGGCAGTTAGGAAACTCACCATAATTCACTTACATATAAAAAATGTTTTTACCAGCTAAAACAATATTTTTAGTTTCAGATTTTGCTAGGCTTGCAGAATCTATGTGTGTTGTGCTCATTCATTTTTATGGAAAATCTTTATATCTCTAGACTGTAGACATAGTACTTATATTTTTGGTCATCTAATTTTAGACCAATTTTCAAGAAAACATTTGGTCATGCATTTAAAATGTTTTCTCTTCTGCGCCAAAGCTCTACTATTGTGCTGTTCCTTCAAGTACTTGCCACAGATCTATCTTTCTGTTAAAGACCCTTTTAACATTCCAGAAAGTTTTAATTCCCTTGTTTGGAGACCTACCTCTAAAATACTAACAATTTTTCAAAATAAGCAATCAGTGAGTTTGTATCTTAATTGACAAGATCATAAAGGACACATCTCAGCCTGCCAGATGGTTGTTTAAGAGAAACACATTAAGTGTCTTCATTGATGACCTCTGTTTTAACTATTTAAGAAGTAACCTGCCATTACTGGTTACTAATAACAATTACCTGATAATTGCTGTTAGGGTCCCTACATTTCAAATATTTTCCAATTCTATTCCATTTCTCTGATAACTAGAACCTGAATGAATCATTTGGATTCAGATTTCTTTTGTTATTTATAAACCTATAACTAATTTTAGGGATGCTGGACCATCTTCTTGTACTTTTGTGTGCCTATATGTATTTTAAACTGGTCGCTTCTGTTTCTGCTTTCAAGGAACAGGCTTAGAGCAATCATTGTTTTTAAAAAAATTCTTGGCCTTTCTGAACCAAACTGAAATGTATGAATATTTCCATCTTACATTTCTGAAGCAAGCTTAGAATAAAATTGTTTAAGAACAAGACCAGCACCAACAAAAAACATTCAGAAGAAGCTAACCAGTCAATCCTAAAGGAAATCAACCCTGAATATTCACTGAAAGGACTGATGCTGAAGCTGAAGCTCAAAAACTTTGGCAACCTGATGCAAAGAGCCAACTGATTAGAAAAGACCCTGATTCTGGGAAAGATCAAAGGCAAAAGAAGAAGGTGACAGAGGATAAGATGGTTGGATGGCATCACTGACTCAATGCACATGAGTTTGAGCAAACTCTGGGAGATAGTGAAGGACAGGGAAGCCTGGCTTGCTGCAGTCCATGGGGTCACAGAGTCAGACATGACTGAAAGACTGACCACCAACAACTAAATATGGATCTCAGTGTTATTAGCAAAACGAGGAGAAGAATTAAAATCCTTTCATTTAAAAATTGTAAATTTCTGGTAGAGTTATGAGGAAACTAATTATTTGTGGTCTGTTTAAACAAACATAGAATTGCTGACTGATTGGAAGGTATGGGAATTGTGGGTTTATGGGAGAATCTTATATGGGTCTCAGTAGTCTCCATGACACCTAACTCTGAAGAAGGTTTGATGTTTAGACATTGGGCGAGGCTATAGATGACAGTAGATCCAGTGATGGTGACCATCTCTCTGTAGATCCTTTCCGTGGGATGACAGTTTTGATCTGCAGATATCTGAAAGATCTCATTGACTGTGGAGCTTCAGGTACTCTGCTGGCAGCCCGTTAAGTATTTGGATTGTGACTTCATAAGAAGTACTCTGAGCCAGTACATTCAAACAGTCCCAGTAATCTCTCACCACAAGGAAAGGCGGCTTCATCAGGTTCAGTACATCGTGGGAAATTGGGCCTGTCACACAGCCAGCAAGCTTGAGCAACTCTGGCATACTGTCGTATTGGATGGCATACTGACCTTGAATGGTAGAGGCTAGGCCACCTGCCAAAAGACTGGAGCACTGGACAGCTTGGTCATACCCTTCTGTGGGGATGGGAGGGTAGGGATGTGGAAGCTGGACTTCAGCACAGTTGCATAGAGTTTTTTACGTACTTCATTATGGGTTGTGAAATGTGGCATTAGAGATGGACCCCAGGCCAAGTAGAGAGCCGCACTACTTACCGCTTGGCTCTGACCCCCTTTGTGCGCTCTTATTTCTTTGAGAGTGAAGCCATTGTCCCCAGTGACCGGCAGGGTCTGCCTCCAGGTGGCTGGCGGTGGTGGGCTGTGTTGTTTTCACACTGTCTGCACGGCGTTGGTGCCAGGAGCTCTTCAGCGCGTTTGTATCGTGATATGACGCCTGGCTCTGTACCGTCATACGTGAATCAGTACGGTGGGATGCAGGCCTACTTCTGGACGCCACTGCTGTACACTGCAGCTCCAGTATACTACCATACAAGGAAGTGACGGTTAACCACTGACTGTGTCACACCAACCCAAACAAAGGGCACCCCCACTTCATCCTTCCCTCAGCTAGGTTCTTAAACTGCCTGTGGCCACTTCAAAGTCACTAACAAGAGGGAACTGTGATGGAGGGAAGTTAATACGGAAGGTGACAACCTTCTTAACTGACTATAATGAAAATGCTTTACTTATGTTGATTTTTAAATGAAGTCATATAACCATGTATCTTAGATCTCACCAGGCCCATGGAAAGAGTCAATACAAATGAGGCGACATGAAGCTTAATTTCATTAATTTCATGGTAAAACTTGTGTTTGTTTTTGTTAAGTGTGTGTGTCAGATAAACTTGAACATTATTGCAAGATCAAGAAGATGCAGTGCAGATAGACAGAACACAGTGAGTTTATTGATACAGTATTCTAAGAGCCGTTTTTCACTGTGTGTACACACACACACACAGTTGGGGCTTCCCTTGTAGCTCAGTTGGTGAAGAATCTGCCTGTAATGCAGGAGACATGGGTTTGATTACTGGGTCGGGAAGATTCTCTGGAGAAGGAGATGGCAGCTCACTCCAGTATTCTTGCCTGGAGAATCCCATGGACAGAGGAGCGTGTCGTGTTACAGTTCATGGGGTCATAAGAGTCAGACATGACTTAGCGTCTAAACCACCCCCATATATAGTTTGCTGAATAAGTTATGTTAAGAGCTCTGAGTTGATTATTTAATTTAAATCAAGTGTTTATTTTATATCTAGTCTTTACTCAGCCTTATGTTGGGTTTCTGTAGGGATTACAAATATAGTTCTTGTCTTTGGGAAATGTATAATTGTTTTTGGAATAATAGACTCACAGGAAATAATTTAAGAGCAATTTTCAACATTATGATAACTACAGCTAATAACTGTGTGTGTTGTATTGTTGTATGTGAGAATTACATTGTCCTCACAACAGCGCTCACAACTTGGAGCTACCCTGAAAGAAGTTGATGTTTACAGCTGCAGAAATGGAATCAACAAGTAAATCTTGGAGCTCCATCAGGATCCCTATTATTTGCCTTTTTGTCTCTTTTTCTTAATTAAAAAAAAAATTCCCTCTTTTTGTAAATATGAAATACTTCTTATACTACTTTGTTTCATAAACTGTAATTGTACTGTGTTCATTTCCTAGGGCAGCTGGTAACAAAACCAGAAACTGGGTGGCTTAAAAGAAGATTAATTTATTGTCTCATAGTTCTGGAGGCTTGAAGTCTTAAATCAGGGTGTCAGCAGGCTTTTTTTTTTTTTTTTCCTGCAAGCTCTGGGAGGGAGAATCTGTCCCTTGCTTCTCTTCTAGCTTTTGGTGATGCTGACAGTCACTGGAAAAATGTCTCTTTAGGTCTTTTACCCCTATTTATCATAACCAAGGCATGGAAACAGTGCAAGTCCAACAACAGACAATTGATTTAAGAAGATATGAGATATACACACACACAAAATGGATTCTTATTCAGCCATAAAAAAGAATGAAATATTGCCATTTGCAGCAACATGGATTGATCTAGAAAATATCATACTAAGTGAGACAGAAATACAGATGTTATATCACTTATATATAGCACTAAAAAAAAATACAAATGAACCTACATACAAAACAGAAATATACTCAGAGATACAGAAAACAAACTTGTTACTACCAAAGAGGAAGAGGGGAAAAAAAAAAAACAGAGGAAGAGGGGACTGAGCTAAACTCGGAGTATGGGATTAAAAGACTACTATACGTAAACTAGATAAACAACAAGGACTTACTGTATAGCACAGGGAAATATATTCAACATTTTATAATAATATAAAATGGAAAACAATCTGAGAAAATAGATATATAATCGAATCACGTTGCTGTACAGCTGCGCCTAACACAGTATTGTAAATCAACTGTGCTTCATTTTTAAAGGGAAGAATCAGTAATGGAAGTTTTAATGGTATCATGACTTAGATAATTTTTTAGAAATAATTTTGCGTAACAGTTAACAGAACCATTTTAGATACATAGATGTGTACACTGTATAATCAAAAAAGGATATTTGAAGATTCGTTATTAAATAATCCATTTTATTTCATTTGATAACAAAGAATGTAGAGGTTAAGAAATGAACGTAGATCAGAGTTTGGGAAGTGTGACGGCGTTACAGATTGAAATTATAAAATAAATATATTAAGTGATTTTTCAAAAGTTATAGTTTTAGAAAGCTATGTTTTAGAATGCTGATCATAATCTAGAACAGTGATTATCATGATTGACTAAAATTAGATTTACCTAAAAAGTTTTTGAAAGTATTGATGCCTGAACTCTGCCCAGACCAACTGAATCAGAATGTCCTAGGGGTGGAGTTCTGGCACTTGTATGTTTTCTGGATCTTCAGGTGATTCTGATGTGCAGTAAGGTTTGAGAATGACTCATCCAGAATGAGAGAATTTCACTTGAAAGTTAAATGTTCATTCATATATTTATTTTTGGAAACTGATTTTAATTATTGCATTTTAACATAGTATGACATTTTAAAACATAAAAATTGACATTCCTTTTTCTGAGTTAAGGCTTCCAAGGCTTCCTTGGCAGCTCAGATGGTGAATCTGCCTGCAATGCAGGAGACGCAGGTGTGATCCCTGGGATAGAAAGATCCCTGAAGAAGGAAATGGCAAACTACACCAGTATTCTTGCCTGGAGAATCCCATGGACAGGGGGGCCTGGTGGGCTACGGTCCATGGGGTTGCAAAGAGTTGGACACAACTGAGCGACTTACACACTTTGAATTATATTAATTGTAAAGCCTTTTAAATTATTATGACATTACTAAAACTTCTTTTTAAAAACAGTGGTATCTATAAATGTAATAGAAGTTAATAATAATCCTTTGAAGTTGAAAGAAGGAAAAATGAAATTGTCATCGTTATTTTTTGAAAATATTTTATTTAATTATTTGGCTGTGCAGGCTCTTTAATTGCAGCATGCAGGATCTAGTTCCCTTACCAGGAATAGAACCTAGGCCCCCAGGATTTGGTAACTCAGATGGTAAAGTATCAGCCTGAAATGTAGGAAACCAGGATTTGATCTGTGGATCAGGAAGATCCCCTGGAGAGGGGAATAGCAACCCACTTTAGTACTCTTGCCTGGAAAATTCTATGGACAGAAGAACCTGGCGGTCTACAGTCTGTGAGGTCACAAAGAGTCAGACACGACTGAGTGACTAACACACACACACACACACACACACACACACAGGATCTAGTTCCCTGAGTTGGGGTCGAACCTGGGCCCTGTGCATTACACACACACACACACACACACACACACACACACACAGGATCTAGTTCCCTGAGTTGGGGTCGAACCTGGGCCCTGTGCATTACACACACACACACACATCAACACACCATTACACACACACACACACACACATTACAACCTGGGCCCTGTGCACACACACACACACACACACACACACACACGATCTAGTTCCCTGAGTTGGGGTCGAACCTGGGCCCTGTGCATTACACACACACACACACACACACACACCACACACACACACACACACACACACACACACACACACACACACACACACACACACACGATCTAGTTCCCTGAGTTGGGGTCGAACCTGGGCCCTGTGCATTACACACACACACACACACACACACACACACACACACACACACACACACACACACACACACACACACACACACACACACACACACACACGATCTAGTTCCCTGAGTTGGGGTCGAACCTGGGCCCTGTGCATTACACACACACACACACACACACACACACAGGATCTAGTTCCCGTGCTATCTTAGCCACTGGACCACTAAGGAAGTCCCTGTCATTATTTTTAAGAGAAAAAAAAATTCACCAGCTAATTGAATTTTCATTGAAAATGATTAGAAATTAAATTCCATTTACTTATGAGTATTCTCTGATCAAAACAGCAGAGACCAGGATATATGATGATGGCTCTTAAATTCTTTGTACTTGTATCTCAACTTGTACGTATTTTCAAATCATGTTTTCTTTTCATAGTACTGTAGAAATTAGGGTATTACAAAGTCACAGTAGAGAATTCTCTGAAAGTCCAGGGGTTAGGACTCAGTGCTTTCACTGCCATGGGCCTAGCTTCCCTCCTTGATCAGGAAACTAAAATGTTGCAAATAATGTGGAGTAGCTAAAAAAGAAAGCCACAGAATTACTTACACTTTTTAATCAAGAAAATTATATATTATTCTTTCAAGTTAGTAATTCCAAAAATCTTTCTCATCAAAAGTCAAAAAATTCATTATTCTATTATATATATTAGAGAAGTGCTGGATACTTTTTTATGTTGTGTATTTTATTTTCTCAAACTTGTTTCTGATCCTATCATGGACTTGGAGCATTACAAAAAACTTGCTTCTTGTCATGCTCATAAAATTGTTAATATTTTATTTGGATTGGTGAATGAGTACTGCAAAACTGCATTGATTTAAACATTTTTAGAAACAGAGATCCCAGAAATTTTTGAACTCGTGCTTTCTCATGCGAGAAGCCGAACAGAAAAGGGGGGAAAAAATGGAGATAGTGTTTTGAAATGTATGTCTGTCGTTGAGCCTGTGCCTTTAAATGTGGTAATAAATGTTATCCAAAGAAGTGTTTGCATCGAGCCTTTTGACCATTCTTGAACTCAGGAAGGATGCAACAGTTTTGTTAGTTAAAAAACTCTATACAAATGTTGAGGATGTCTGCGTGACATTAGGGGATTGAAATCATTTTGTCATCCTGTGATAAGAACAAGGCCAGGTGGCTCTATTCTGTGGCTTAGGATGTGGGTTTCTTCGGCTGAGCTAGTCTGGAGCATTGAGGGAAACAAGTTACATATGCAAAAGGAGCTGGTTTTTTTGTGGTCCATGTAGCTTGGTAGTGTAATTATTGGCCATGAGATCTGTTCTCTTGACCATTTTGTGACAAGCTATGTTCTGTTTTGCTTTTTTGGCTAGAGTGTAGCTGGGTCATGCTGAGGAATTATGAATATTTTGTTTACTCTCAGAAGTATTGTTTGGTTTTATTTTTATTATGTTTCAGTGTGAGATGAATTATTTGCTATAATGAATATTTTAAAAGTGAAAATTGGCCACTTCAGAGTAGAATGGCCTCTGATGGGTATTGAAGGCAATTTTTCCTGATGCTCTTCAGCAGAATGCCTCTTACTAGCCTCTAGCTAACTTCATTGCCCTAATGCGTGGTTGACCCTGGGATCTTAGTCTTGTTTATTAGTCTGTCTTTTATTTTGTTTCATTCATTGAAAAACAACATTCTCAATCACTTGTTTGTAACACAAAATCTCCTTACTCTTTATGAGAAATTAATGTCCTCTCCTCATCTTTGAACCTCCTTTTCCTTATCTACCTATCAAGCAGCACTTTGACTAGGTGTTTTGTCCTGTGGAGTTTCCTAGAGATACTCATAGTAAATAGGATGGATGTTGAATCCTAGGGGAATAAACAGTCGAGATTTCAAAGTCCCTCTGCGTTCTCAACGCATCCTTTTCCCTCCATCGCCATGCCTGAAATGCATCTGTTTAAGTTTTACATGCTGGGCTTTCATGTGTGATTCCAGTTAAGGACAGGATTCCAGCTGCTTAAAAAGGAGGAATCATTGGGCTAGAGAATCTTTATCGTCTTTTCTTTTCCTTTCTTTTTCATAGTTTCCTCATAATAAAGAGTCTGTTATTCCAAGATGATTCTTAATATGAAGATGAAATCAAATTGAATTTTCTATAAATTTCAATAATGTGATGGATATACTCTTCTATATCATGTCAACAACAAGTAGATGAATTATATAAAGGATTTTCAAATTTACAAGTCATTGTCTGAGTACATTTTGTATGCTGAAGGATGATTCATGGAAATACATGGTTAGACAGGGTGGGGTTATAGAAAAATCCCCGTCTCATGTTAGTAAGGAAAAAACTAAATCTAATGGAGAGAGTGAATTTTTGAAACTGTTGTAATTATGAAAGTATGGACTTGGCAACTCAAACAATATAGTACTTTGTAAATGTTTATCAATAAATTTTGACCTGTCTTTATTGTAATACAGATCTGCACAGTCATTTTCCATTTAATAGTGAATAATATATATATAGCTCCTATGAAGGTTTAATCACCAGTTTCTCTATATTCTGTTACTTAGTATGCTTTATTAAACTTGTTTAATGAACATGAGAAATATAGTGTGATGTCTGTCTCTTGGTCCCTGTTAAGTGACCAGTTCTGACTAGTTCTTTTGTCTCTATTAATGTCATAATTAAGAGCTAATGCTTTCAATAAATTTTACTGTATACCTTCCCTGCCACTGGGGCTACAGCTGTGAGCATGATGAAGTTTCTGCCTTCATGAAGCTTATCTTCTAGTCATAGAGGTAGATAGCAAATAAGTATATATATGATATATCTGATAGTGCTGAGTCCTAGGAAGAATAATGAAGCAGGCCAAAGGGATACAATATGATAGAAGTGACTACTTTCAGTATAGTGGCCAAGAAAGACCAATTTGAAAGGTGATATTTGAACAGAGATCTGAATGAAGTTATGCCAATATTTGGGGAAGGAGCAACTCCCGTCTGAGGGAATAGTGAATATAAAAGCCTTTAGGTAGGAACATGTTTTGATTGTTCAAGGAACAGTAAGATGACTGTTTGGTAAGAGAGAAGGAATAAAGTGGATAAGAGCCAAGAAACCAGACCTTGTGGACCATGGCCAGGAGTAGTGATTTTATTTAAATATATATATAATTATTATTATTTAATTGGAGGACTTTGATTAGGGGAGGAATGTGTTTGTTCTTAAAAGGCACACTCTAACTGTGGAGGAGGGCTTCCCTGGTGGCTGAGATGGTAGAGAATCTGCCTGCAATGAGGGGGATCTGGGTTTGATCCGTGGGTTGGGAAGGTTCCCTGGAAGAAGGCATGGCAGCCCACTCCAGTATTCTTGCCTGAAGAATCCCCATGGACAGAGGAGCCTGGCAGGTTACAGTCCATGGGATCATGAAGAATCAGACATGACTAACTAAGCACACACAACTGTGAAGGAAAGACATGAGATGAGACAAAGGTGTAAGCAGAAAAGCCAGATAGGTGGCTAGTGTAGGAGCCACGGCCGGAGATGACGGTAGCTTGGACCAGGGCAGTAGCTTTTGGAGATGTGAGAAGTGATCAATTTCTAGAAATGTTTTGAAGGTATCTGGCAATCTTTACTAACATATCAGATGTGGACCATAAGAAAAAAGTCAGAATTGATTCTAAGGCCTTTGGATTGAAGAATTGAATGAATGAATATGTATAGTCACAGCAGTTCATGTAAGAGAATTGGACGTTTAAGATGTTCACAGAGCATATCATGTGCTAACAGTTTGGGGTGAGTATATAAATGAAGGTGGGTGACCCCTGTAACTTAAGAGCTTTGACTTTGATATGAGCAAACTTAGATGCCACTGAGTTTCTGATTTAATGCAGAGTTCTGCTATAATGCAGCATATTCGTTGCTAAAAAGAACCATCGTGCTATGCAAAATCACACACGGAAAACCATAGGATTTATAAGAAAATGAGATTATAGCACAATACTCAGAGACTTGTCAGTGATATAGTGAAAAAGTTATAAATGTTAAAAGATTAATAAATAAATATTGCAATACATTTGACACTTAATATTGCAAAATATGTTACTCCCTTGTGGAAGCGATTGCAGGATTGTAAGTTCCTGTGAGTAATGGGAGGAAGCTGACTACAATCTAAAGGTGACATCAGATGTGAGTGGATGTGATTCACATCGCACATGGTGGGCTGGTAGCTGGTACAGAGATGTTTGCGGTGTGTGCTTTTGGTGTATTCCAGCCTGGCTCTGTGCCATGGGGTGAAAGGCAATGGGGTGCAGTTTTCTGTAGTTACTGTATGTTTCTTCTGAATGAACTTGCTTATAAGCAAATACGAAATGTAGTTATGCCCACATTGTTCCTTGCTATTTCAGTTGCATTGAAACACATTTACATTCTCAAAATAAGGGCTAAAGCAGAACAAACTGTATTGTCCAGTGATCTTTGACTCATTGCATAACCTCTCAGAGCCTTGATTTCCTCTGGGGCTTCCCAGGTGCCACTAGTGGTAAAGAATCCAACTGCCAATGCAGGAGATATGAGACCCGAGTTTGATCCCTGGGTTGGGAAGATCGCCCAGAGGAAGGCATGGCAATCCACTCCAGTACTCTTGCCTGGAGAATCCCATGGATAGACGAGCCTGGTGGGCTATAGTCCATGGGGTCGTAAAGAGTTGGACGCAACTGAAGCAGCTTAGCACGACATAGGTATAATAGTGTTGAACTTTTACAGGGTTTAGGAGAGGATTAAGTTAATGTATACATCTAAGTTTAGAATATGATATATGTTTGTTAAAAATGAAGCACTTTCCTATAAATTGCCCTGTATGAGGAAACTGAAAATATACAAATTCATGTTTTTGTGATTTTTATTTCTCTAGTTATGTATAGCCATAGGAGTATAGATTTAGCTGTTTATAGGTGAATCAAGGGCAGTGGTAAAGGACCGCCTGCCAATGCAGGAGATGCAAGAGATGCTGGTTCAGTCTCTGGGTCCAGAAGATCTCCTGTCCATGGGGATTCTCCGGGCAAGAATACTGGAGTGGGTTGCCATGCCCTCCTCCAGGGGATCTTCCCAACCCAGGGATCGAACCCAGGTTTCCCTCATTGTAGGCGGATTATTGCTTAATTTTCTCTATAATGATAAATTTCTTCATTAAAATAGCCTATCTTTCTGTTAGCTAACTGACATTATTTATTTCATCTTCTTTTGTCCTTTACTTCCATGGTCTTGGTTGAGCCTTAATCTTTCATCTGTAGTGTTATCGTAATGGAATTGGATTCTTTTGTCTTCTGCCTCTTGCCCTGTCCCTGGTACTGAGCTGTACTTCTTCCTACATTGCCCCAATTCATCCATCGTCCATATAGCTGACAAAGCAACAAAATGATCAGACCACTGCTTTGCTCAGAATTCTCTCCTCACCTTCAAGCCATCTCCCCCTGTGAACCATGTACTGCAGAAATCCTGGACAATCTAGTTCTTGGCCTGTTTTGTTGGAAGTTCTGGAGTGTATGTGTCTGTTCCATTCCCATCCAATCTTATGTATATCCCTCATACAGCAATTAAATTGTATAATTATTTTCCAATTTATGGCCTCATAGAAGTCTAACTAAGCCTTTTGTTTTCAGAGATTTTGATTTTTTGTTATCTCTTGGATCTAGCACATACTAGATGTTTGATAAGTATTAGGGAATTAAAATGAAGGAAAGAGGTAACAAACATGTAGCCAAATGTAAATTAAGATTTTAAAACTTGAACACCTGGGTTCCTTGTCAGTAAGTAACTCACTTCAACGTTTATCTTTCATTGTCTAACTTAACTTCTGATTCCTTTATTTTCTACAACCAGGGCAAAGTCTTTTAAATATTCTAGCAGTATAATGTAGTGGTTCAGTTCAGTTCAGTTCAGTTCAGTCACTCAGTCGTGTCCGACTCTTTGCGACCGCATGAATCACAGAACGCCAGGCCTCCCTGTCCATCACCAACTCCCAGAGTCCACCCAAACCCATGTCCATTGAGTCAGTGATGCCATCCAACCATCTCATCCTCTGTCATCCCCTTCTCCTCCTGCCTTCAATCTTTCCCAGCATCAGGGTCTTTTCAAATGAGTCAGCTGTTCACATCAGGTTGATTTCTCATAGCTGGATAATACTCCTTTGTGATATATATACTATATCTTTATTCATTCAACCATTGACAGACAGTTTGTTTTCATATCTTGGCTATTGTGAATAATAAAGAGTAAACATGGGAGTACAGATATCTCTTCAAGATCCTGTTTTCATCTCCTTTGGATATATATCCAAGCATGCGATTAATGGATCATATGCTGGTTCTGTTTTTGATTTTGGAGGAATCTTTATACTATATTCCACAGTGGCGGCACCAATTTACATTCTCACCAATAGTGTACTAGGATTCTTTTTTCTCTATACTTTTGCCAACACTTTTTATATCTTGTCTGCTTGATGATGCCATTCTAACAGATGTGAGGTGATATCTCATTATGGCTTTGATTTGCATTCTTTGATCATTACTAATACTAAGCATCTTGGTGTGTACCTGTTGGCTGTGTGTCTTCTCTGGGGCCAAATATTTATTAAGTTTCTTTGTTCTTTATAAAAATCATCATGGGTTTTTTTTTTTTTAATTGTACACATTCTATATATCAGTATATCTGGATATTAACCCCTTATGTGATAAATGATTTGTAACTATTTTCTTTCATTCTGTAGGTTTCCTTTTCACTTTTTTACTTTTATTATTTCTTATAAGGCAGATTTGGTAGCAACACATTCTCTCAGTTTTTGTTTATCAAGATTTATCTATGAAAAATGGTTTTACTGGCTATAGAAATCTTGATTGATGATTTTTTTTCTTTTAGAACGTTAAACATGTCATTCCATTGCTTCTCGGCATCATTTTTTGTTTGTTTTTAATGAGAAATCAGCTCTTAATATCATATGGAACTAGTCATTTCTATTTTGGTACTTTTAAGATTTTCTCTGTCTTTGACATATAAAATGTATAGCTATGAATCTCTGGGTTTATCCTGTGTGGAGTTTGTTGAGATTGGTTCTATTGGTTAATGTTTTTCATCAAATTTGGTTTTCAGCCATTATTTCTTTAAATATTTTTGTTTTCTTTTTCTCTAACAACTTCTGGTACTCTTTTTAATACTTAAAGTAGTATACTTTATGTTCTCAGGTTTTGTTAATTTTTTTATCAATCATTGTTTCCTTTGTTTTTCAGAATGGGTACTTTCTGTAGGTCTAGTTCAAAGTCACTGATTTTTTTCTTTTGAATGCTCAGATCTGCTGTTGAATCCTTCCAGTGTATTCTTCGTTTCAGTTATTATACTCATCAGCACCAGAAATTCCATTGTTTATTAAGTAATATTTTTTTATAATTTCTATTTAGTAAATCATTGTTGTCATACTTTCCTTTATTTCTTTAAACATGGTGACAGTGCTTAGTTCTATACATGTATTTAAAATAGGTGCTTTGAAATCTTTATCTCTTAAGCCCAACATTTAGAGGTAGCGTCAGTTGATTTTTTTTTTTTTTCCCTGAGTCAGTAGGTTATACTTCCTTGTTTCTTTGTGTGCCTTATAATTTCTTTTTGTTGAATTCTGGACATTTTAGATAATATTTCATAGCAGTTTTAGAACCTGGGTTTTCTCCTGAGATTTGTTGTTCTTTGCTTGTGTATTTGGTAATTATTTAGACTGAATCTCCACCCAAACTGTGTGGCCACTGATCTCTCTGTTTAACTTTTTTTTTTTTCTCCAACTCTCTTTATTTTTAAGCCTGGCTTCCTAAACGTTTTCCTCCGTTTCTACTTAGCTGCTTCTTCACTCAGCTCCTGGTCAGAAATTGTACTCAAATAGTTTGAGCTAGTAAGGCTTCCCCTGTCTAGTTTTGGATCTTTGTGCAGTTTGGAGGGTATGTTCAGTGTTCGTGCTGTTTTTAAGTTTCTCCTGGCTTTGGTATTCTGCTGGGTTCTTTTGTCTCCTCTGTGTCTTAGCTCAGGTTCTGTTTACTGAAGGTGTGTGAGTGGCTTACCCCTTCCCACTCTCTGCTCTACATATATCGACCTCATCAGTGCAGGATACTTGTTGCTCTCATCAAGCTGTCTCACCTCCCAAACCTACCTATTAAATTCCTGGCTTGACTGCCAGTCTGTTGATTGATTACCTGAAAAATAACAATACTTCAGACTAGGGGAGAGTGGCCTTCGTGTGCCACTAAGATCACCATTTTCACTAACAATGTTGTAGATCAAGTGAGATCCTCTTCAATAGCAGCAGCTGAATTTCCAATTACTTACCTTGTTTTGCCCTAGTTGAACTACTGCATATAGAGAGCTGAGAGTTTGTCAGAAGACTCAGGAAGATCACCTTGTGCTTTTCTTATGCTTTTCTTACTCATTAGTGCAGTGATTTTTATGAACAGCCACATCTCAATCTGTTGTAAGCTTGTGGTTTTTTCTGAATGCTGAAATGGTTTTGACACTTATGTTAAGCTGTATAGTTTGGGGGAGATGGCAGAAGACTTGTTGCTCTCATATCATGCAGGAGTGAATCCCCATTAGCATTTTAACTAAGTATGTGGTGCAGTTCATTTTCAGACTTAAAATGATTCAAATATGATAGGTAATCAGAAATTTAGGTTTGTGTGGCTTTCCTCTCCTGCTCTCCAAATATTCTATATTGGAAGGAAAATTTCCACTAGGGAAGGGAAAGACTATTAATTTACATTTCAAAACACTTTTTGAAGTTAGGACTGCAGGAGACTATCTGGGTTGAGGATCTGAGCAAGTTATATGGAGTATTAGTAAGAAAAAAAGGAATTTATTTCAAATCATTTGTTCCTCAAGTTTAGAACTTCTGCACTGCCTCCTCAACCTAAGCGAGTCTTGCAGCCTGAGCAGTGAAGTAGAATGGGGCTGAAAGTAAGCAGATGAAGATTATAACCACTAACTGTGTGTGTGTGTTTACTGTTAGGAGACTGCACCCCCTCACCCTTCTATTATTCATGAGACTTTTGCTTCTAAGTCTTACTTTTCTTTTTTGTAAAGAGATGATAACAGTCATAACATTTTTTTCCCAACTTTTCTTAGGACTGAATTACAGTGTTTCTATTGCTATAGTTTTATTAATTTCTCAACTGATACGTCTCTAGGCAGTGTTGAATAATTTTGAAAAGCAAAGAAAATTCCCGTAAGAAAGGAATTGTTTCCTAAATTTACTTGTATGAATTCAGATGCATTATTTAAATTCCATCCTAAAGTTTATTTTTGTGAATTCAGATAAGTCACTCTGCATTGTTGTTCACTCGCCCTGTCATGCCCGACTCTTAGCGACTCCATGGGTTGCAGCATACCAGGCCTCTCTGTCCCTCACCATCTCCTAGAGCTTGCCCAAGTTCATGTCCATTGCATCAGTACTGCCATCCAACCATCTCATCCCCTGATGCCCTCTTCTCCTTCTGCCCTCAATCTTTCCCAGCATCAGGGACTTTTGCAATGAGTTGGCTGTTTGCATCAGGTATCAGGGTGTTCCAAAGCATAGGGTGCCAGTACATTTGGATTTGTTTTCTTTTTCCCCCATGAACAGTCACCAATGACAAATGAAATGCTAATCTGATAAGTCTTTTGTAGAATTACAGCAATTTTCAACCAACACTTTTTTCCAGATAATATAATATATAAAGTCCATTGGTCTCAGGAAAGGTCCAGTGGTCAAAGAGAAATGTAAGAAAGAAAGAAGAAAAAAAGAGAGTTCTTTTTCTGTCCTGCTCTGTTCTGTCACTTATTTCCTTCGTTGGACTTTGGAGTAGGCAATCAGGCATTAGGGTAAACATTTGAAGTAGATGAGCTCCATGGCTTTTTTCCTGCTTTTGTTCCTGTTTAGTATGGAGACAGACGTGGAGCCATTTGAAGTCATCTTTTGAAGCAATTTTGAATGGGAAAATAGAATTGAAAAAGGCCTTACTATTATCTGACAGTCTGTTTGTATATCAAAGTTAATGAGAGGTTTGCAAACAGTCTGAAGAGGCAAAACTTCCTACCTCTCAGTTTGGGCTGCTTCCATAGAATACAGAGATCCAATTTTAGAGGAGATTTGAAATTGCCAGTACCTAGGACTGGAAAATAAATCCAACATTGTTCCAACCAGCCTGAAATGTCTGGTCACTGTAATTACGATGAAATAATACTTAACTAAAGCTGTAATTTACTTGTTCTTCTCTATTTCACATTGCTTCTTGGGAATTATATTTATTCTGTATGCTTAGCTAAATTGCAATTGTTAAAAAGTAATGAGTTAAGAATGGTATTTGATTTTGTTCTTTGCCCATAGTTTTACCTTGACATTTAGATCTTCCAACAATCTGAAAATATTTTTATAAGTGATGTATGGTTACGAGCTAACTCCTTTTTTCTCCCAAGTTGCTAGTTTATTAGTACCACTAATTGAATTATCCATTCTTTCCTCATTGATTTGAGAATACATGTATTATTCTTATATATACATGGTGATATTGTTGCATTCCATTTCCTTTCATTTATTTATTCATTCATTCACTGAGCAACTAGGTCTTGAGTACCTACTGTGTATCAGGTGATATGTTGCAAAGTAGGATACCTTTGCAGTTGAGGCAGGCATTCAATAAATGTAAAGTTGCCAGTGTTAGAAGTGTGGCAAAGGAGAGAGATGATTAATGCCATGAAAGGTTACTACAAAACTTTTACCTATTTCTGAATGTTACACTGTTTTAAGTATACTGTATTTTGATATAAGATAGTCCCTTCCTCATTAATCTATTTCAAATTCTCTTAGGGTGGTTTTATGCATTTTACTTCCTTTTGAAATTATATTGAATTTATGGATTAGCTTTGTGAAAATCAACATCTTTATAATAAATAGCCTTTATATCTGAAAGTATATGTTATGTATCTTTAATTTGTTACTGTGGTAAAATCCATATAACATAAAGTTTGCCATTTTAGCCATTTTTAAGTATGCAGTTCAGTGATATTAAATACATTCACATTATTGTGTAACCATCACCACCATCTACCCACATGACTCTCTTCATTTTGTAAAACTGTAACTCTGTACCCAAAGAGTGACAGCTCCATTCTCCCCTCCCCCGACCCTGCTACCTACCATTATACTTTCTGTGTTTATGATGATTTTGACTACTGAGTTGTTCATAAAAATATTTGTAGTATTTGTCTTTTTTACATCTGGCTTATTTCATTAGCATAATGTCCTTAAAGTTAATTCATGTTAGCATACTATAGAATTTCCCTGCTTTTTTTAAAAGTTGAATAACATTCCATTTTATGTACATACCATATTTCACTTATCCATTCATTTGTAGATGGACAGTTGGTTTGTTTCCATATTTCAGCTAGTGTGGATGATGCTTTTATGAACATAGGCATACAAATGTCTATTTGAGACCCTGCTTTCAGTTCTTTTGGGATTATACCCAGAAGTGGAATTACTCAATTATGTAATAATTCTGTTTTTAATTTTTTGAGGACACAATACAGTTTTCCATAGTGGCTCTACCATTTTACATATCTGCCAATGGTGTACATTGTTTTAAGTCTTATGTTTAAGTTCTTGATCCATTTTTAAGTTAATTTTTTTGTATATGGTTTAAGGATGTGCCTTTATGCCTTACCATATGAATATCCAGCTTTTCCAGTATCGTTTGTTGAAAGACTGCTGTTTCCCCATAGAGTGGTCTTGATACCTTTATTGAATTTACTGTATATGTGAGGATTTATTTCTGGATTGTCTAGTCTATTCCATTGGTCTGATGTGTTTTTTCCTATGCTAGTTCCACACTGCTTTGATTCCTGTAGCTTTGCAATAAGTTTTGAAATCAGGAGTCCTCCCCTTTTATTCTTTTTCAAGATTATTTTGGCTGTTTAGGGCCTCTGAAGAGTCCATACAATTTTTAGAATGGGTTTTTCTATTTCTACATAAAAACATTAGAATTTTGTAGGGATTGTATTTAAAGTAGGTCATTTTAGGTGTTATTGACATTTTAATAATACAGTAAGTAATGAGTTCCATTCCAAGAGGGTGTTCGTAAGTCCAATTCGTTCCTAATTCCGACAAAGTTAGTCTAGGTACCAAACTAACATGATTGTCTATATAGTACTATACTGTAATGAGTTTATAATACTTTTCATACATAATGCATAAAAACAAAAAATAAGCATTTAAATCTTACAGTACAGCACCTTGGAAAGCACAGCAGTATGGTACAACCGCTGGCAGGCAGGCACTGGTGTTGGCAAACAGGCAAGGAGAGTTACTGACGGGGTTTCCATTGTGCAGGTCTTTAATTTGCTTGCTTAAGATAATTCCTCAGCATTCTATTCTTTTTGAGACTGTTATAAATGGAAATGATTTTATAATTTCCTTTTCAGATTATTTTTCTTTATGTATAGGAATGCCCTTGTGGCTCAGATGGTAAAGAATCTGCCTACAATTTAGGAGACCCAGGTTTGATCCCTGAGTCAGGAAGATCCCCCTGAGAAGTAAATGACTACCCCCTCCAGTATTCTCACCTGAAGAATTCAGTGGAGAGAGGAGCCTGGCGGGCTACACTCAGTGGGGTCAGAAAGAGTCAGACATGACCAAGCAGCCAACACACACACACGCACACACATACACACACACGGAAATGCACCTGATTTTTGTCTTGTTACTTCACACACACACACACACACACAGAGAAATGCACCTGATTTTTGTACACTGACTTTGTGTCTTCATTGAATTCATTTATTAGTTCTAACAGGTTCTTTTTGAAATCTTTAGTGTTTTCTACATATAAACTCATACCATTTATAAAAAGATACAGTTTTATTTCTTCCTTTCCAATTAGGATGCCTTTCTTGTCTTTTTCTTGCATAGTAGCTCTTACTAGAACTTCTAGTACTACGTTGAATAGAAAGGTGAAAGTGACATCCTTGCCTTATTCTTGGTCTTTGATTAAATGCTTTCAGTCTTTCACCATTGAGTAGATGCTTGTTGTGTGTTTTTTCACATTGGATTTTATTATGTTGAGTGTTTTTATCCTATTAGTGAATTTTGTCAAGTACTTTTTTCTTTTTGCGTAAGTTGAGATTGTCATGTGTTTTTATTTTTCCTTTCATACTGTTGATATAGCATGTTACGTTGATTGATTTTTCTTTGTTGAACTTTATAGTATTCCGGCAATAAATCCCACTTGGTCATGATGTATATAATTCTTTATATGCTGCTGAAATCTATTTGCTTCTATTTTGGGGAGGAAGATCTTTGCAAACAATGTTCATATGGGATATTGGTCTGTAGTTTCCTTTTTTTGTAGTGTCTTTATCAGGGTAATGCTGGCCTCATAAAACAAGTTAAAAGTGTTTCTTTTTCTTTATGGAAAAGTTGTGATAAGGTTTAGTGTTAGTTCTTATCAGGACTTTTCTTTGTTGGGAGATTTTTGATTAATTTTTCAATATCCTTACTAGTTACAGGTCTGTTCACATTTTCTTTTCATCATGATTTACCCTTCATAGGTTTTATGTTTTTAGGAAGTGTTTCATTTCATTTACGTTATCCAATTTATTGGCATACTATTCTTAGTATCTTCTTATAATCCTTGTTATTTCTTTGGAATTTGTAGCACTGTCTCCACTTTTCTTTCTGATTTTAGTAATTTCAGTCCTCTCTCTCTCTCTCTCTTCTGAGTCTGTCTACTTTCAACGCTTTCAGTTTTCTTGATTTTCTTTTCTTTTTTTTTTTAAGAACCAACTTTTGGTTTCATTGACTTTGTAAAAAATGTTATTCTGTTTTTGGGTATGCCGAGTCTTCATTGCTGCAGGGCTTTTTTTGGTTATGGGGGCGGATCCTATTCTCGAGTTGCGGCGCGTGGACTCCTCACTGCAGCGGCTCCTCTTGTGGAGTGGGGGCTATAGGGCACGTGGGACTCAGTAGTTGTGGCCCGCAGGCTTAGCTGCCCCACAGCTTGTGAGGTCTTCCAGGGCCAGGGATCAAACCCGCGTCTCCTGCATTGGCAAATGGAGCCGCCAGGGAACCCACCTTGTTACCTTTGCTTTTGTATTCTCTGTTTTATTATTTTCTGCTTTAAATTTTATTATTTCCCTCTTTCTGCTGGTTTGAGATTTAGTTTGTCCTTTTTCTAGTTACTGAAGTTGTAAAGGGAGGCTATTGATTTGAGATCTTTCTTGCTTTTAGTATAGGCATTTATAGCTATAAATTTACCTTTTAGCATTGTTTTTGATGCCTACTCCATTAGACTGATACCCAAACCAACATATGTTAAGAAAACTGGAAATCACTCTCTCTCCTGAACGTGAGATGCAAAGATTATTAGGTAAATGTCAGCAGATCTAATCCAGCAATATACATGTAAAGACTATAAAGAATTTATCCGAACAATGCATATTTGTTGCAACATTAAGAAAATATATTGATATATTTCTCTATATTAATACTACATGTGGTAAAAACCATAATCATTTTAATAGATATAAGAAAAAAGATACTATAAATGGAAATATGCTTAAATTGATAAAGATTATCTATGAAAACTGCATGTATCATAGTTCATATATTAGAACATTTTCCGTGTAAGATCAAGAACACAGGCATGATGTTTTTCTCTTGCTACTTCTATTTGATGTAATACTGAGTGTCTTAGTGCAGGAAGGCAACTGAAGATAAAAGAAATATTCTAATTGAGAAGAAAGTAAAATTGTTTTTATTCACAAATTATATAATCTTATATATAGAAAATGCTAAAGAATGATTATAATAATAGTTTAAAGACTACTGGAAACTAAGAAAAGACTGTATTAAGATCACAGGGTATACAGTTAAGAAATGAAAATTTATATATTTTTATAATCTAGCAGTATAGAATCAGTAAATGAAATTTCTTGTTTATAATAGCCAAGATGTGGAAGCAATCTGAATGACCATTGATAGATGAATGGATAAAGACATACATACAGTTATATTAGTATTCAGTCTTAAAAATAAAGGAAATCCTTCCATTTGCAACAATACGGTTGAACCTGGAGGACATTATGCTATGTGAAATAATCCAGGCACAGAAAGACAAATACTACATTATACTACTTATATGAAGAATCTAAAACAGTTGGACTCATAGACCTAGAAAGTTGAAAGTGATTGCCAGGGACTGGCAGGAGAGAAAAACATGGAGGTATTATCAAATAGTACAAAATTTCTATTATAAAAATAATTTTTAGAGATCTACTATATAACATAGTGCCTATAGTTAATAATACTGCACTGTATGCTTAAAATTTTTCTAAAAGGATAGATCTTATTTTATGTGTTCTTGTCATCAAAAAAAGTAAGAAAAAGACAGGAGGAAACTTTCAGAGATAATGTGTATGTTTATGGCATAGATTGTGGGAATGGTTTCCCTGACATGAATATATACTTATCTCTAGTTCATCGAGTTGAATGAATTAAATATGTATAGATTTTTTTAATATAAGTCATATCTCAGTAAAGTGGTTTTAAAAGCAAAGTTCAAAATGTAGCCCATTTATAATAGCATTAAGATCATACAATAGAAATAAATTCAAAATATGACAGATCTATACAGTTACAATTACAAAATATTTCTGAGCAAAAAAAAGACAAAGTAATGAAGACTTACACCCCTTCAATTTATTGTCAGTTCAGTTCAGTTCAGTCACTCAGTCATGTCTGACTCTTTGCGACCCCATGAACCGCAGCATACCAGGCCTTCCTGTCCATCACCAACTCCCGGAGATTACCCAAACCCATGTCTATCGAGTCGATGATGCCATCCAGCCATCTCATCCTCTGCTGTCCCCTTCTCCTCCTGCCCTCAATCTTTCCCAGCATCAGGGTCTTTTCCAATGAGTCAGTTCTTCATATCAGGTGGCCAAAGTATTGGAGTTTCAGCTTCAACATCAGTCCTTCCAATGAACACCCAGGACTGATCTCCTTTAGGATGGACTGGTTGGATCTCCTTGCAGTCCAAGGGACTCTCAAGAGTCTTCTCCAACACCACAGTTCAAAAGCATCAATTCTTCGGTGCTCAGCTTTCTTTATAGTCCAACTCTCACATCCATACATGACTACTGGAAAAACCATAGCCTTGACTAGACAGACCTTTGTTGGCAAAGTAATGTCTCTGCCTTTTAATATGCTGTCTAGGTTGGTCATAACTTTCCTTCCAAGGAGCAAGCGTCTTTAATTTCATGGCTGTAGTCACCATCTGCAGTGATTTATTGTCGCTTCTCCCCAGATGGATTTATAGTTGAATGTTATCTAAATCAGAATCACAGTTGGCTTTGTTACAAATAGAAATTGACATGACCAGGTAAAGGCCTGCGCGTGGCTCCCGCTGCCTCCCGTCTCTCCCCCGGCCCCTCAGGCTAATTCGCCAAAGTGACCACCACAAAGGGAAAGAGAAGGGGCGCACCTGCTAGGTGTTCTCTAGGCCTTTTAGAAAACATGGAGTTGTTCCTTTGGCCACATACATGCGAATCTACAAAAAGGGTGATATTGTAGATATCAAGAGAATGGGTACTGTTCAAAAAGGAATGCCCCACAAATGTTACCATGGCAACACTGGGAGAGTCTGCAGTGTTACCCAGCATGCTGTTGGCATCATTGTAAACAAACAAGTTAAGGGCAAGATTCTTGCCAAGAGAATTAATGTGCATATCGAGCATATTAAGCACTCTAAGAGCCGAGATAGCTTCCTAAAACGTGTGAAGGAAAATGATCAGAAAAAGAAGGAAGCCAAAGAGAAAGGGACTTGGGTTCAGCTGAAGCGCCAGCCTGCTCCACCTAGAGAAGCACATTTTGTGAGGAACAATGGAAAGGAACCTGAACTATTGGAACCCATTCCCTATGAATTCGTGGTCTGAAGGGTGTAAAAATAAAGACCTGGACTGTACAAATGTTTCTCTTAATTGGCTAGAGGTGTTGTGTCCAAATTCAGTGGGTGATGTCTTTTCAAATTTAGTGTTTTTTCTTCCTTAAAGATGTAAGATAGTTTGTTGTTCAGTATGCTCCATTTTTTAATAAATTGGCAGATATTATTTAAAAAAAAAAAGAAATTGACATGACTACTCTAAAATTTCTATGTCCGCAGAAAATAGCCAGGATAGATTTTGAAAACAATAATGTTGGTGGCTTGGCATTCTCTAATTCTAGACTCACTAAAAAGTGAAATGCTAGAGTAATCCAGACAGTGTGTAGTGGCAGAAAGATAATATGTCTCTCAGTGGTGCAGAATGGAGAGCCCAGCAATAGTGGCACATAGACGGCCAGTTGACTTTCTCCAAAGATTCCAGGGTAGTTCAACCATGAAAGGATACCTTTTTAACAAATTGTGCCGGATCTGTTGAAACACATTCTGAAGAAAATGAATAGGTGGGCTGCTGACTGAGAGGAGGTGAAGACTTGCAGTTCTTCTGACAAAGGAATTGTATTCAGAGCATCTCATCATCACACTTCAATTAAAAAAATTTAGCAAACCAATAAAAAATTGGCAAAAGACTTGGCTTTGTACAAAGGAAGGCATGCCAATTAGCACATGAAAACTACTGAACACCATTAATCTTCAGGAAAATGTAAATTAAAACTATAACGGGGTACCACTATGTACACCTTGTAGCAGCTCAGGATTCTTGAGATTCTTATCGCCCTGGTTCTCTATGTACTTGCTGTGGTTTCTCTTTTGCTCTAGTTCTCCTCTTCAGTGTCCTCTTCTCTGTCTTGCAGTTTTTTGCTTACTTGGATTGAATTGCTTTCACTCTTGGGTTCCTTACTTTGCCTATTCTACTTCCTGTTGACTTTACAACTTTCCAAGAAAAATATAATCAGGTAGTACTTTATTATGTATGGCAAAGCTGATATGTGCATCCACCTTATTATCTGCTGGCTTGTCAATAGATATCTGCCTTGAAGGTTAAGCATTCATCCCAATTAGGTACAACCTGAGTACTCTTAGGATTATCAGGGTAAGTTCCTGTTTCATTCATTCATTGTTTTCTGCCCTATCACTTGTGACAACAGGATGTTCAATAAATATTTGTTGAATAAATGAGCTGCCTCTGAGAATGAAATTGAATGTGGTGGCTGCTTCCCTTCTAAGGAGGCATAGTATGTCATGTTCAGAATATGATTCTGCCAAAATGATAGTTTCAAGGAACTGTGCAACTTCTTTTCTTTTTGAAGATCTAGAATAGCCTAATACTTAACACTGACCCTGGAACCTGAGTCATAACAGGTGGTTTTACTGTGTTTGTGACTTTGAGCAAATCACTTAATTGCTTAGTCAGGTTACCTGTAAATGGAGATAACAGTATTAACCTCATAGCACAGTATTGTTGTAGGGATCAAATAACTTAATGATGTCAGGTGCGTAGGAAGAGTGCTTGGCACTTAGTATGATTGCAGGGTTCATCGTTATTATTATTATTATTGATTTGGAGGGAAAAGCATTACTAAAATCCAGTACAGAATGGAAGTCAGAATCTTTAGAGCCCACAACTTCTTTTATTTAATTTTTTTCAGGCAAGCCTTTTCTTTCTCCTCTCTGCTTTTTAAGAGACAAAATTAAATTACAGAAGTATTTAAACACTAGAAATCACTGTAGAATTTTACAGAAACATTTTTAATTCAGTAGAGAAAAGACATACAGTAAAACTTTGCTCCATGTCTATTTCATCTTGATTTCCCTTTGTGACGACTACTGTGCATTTTTTATCCAGGCCCTTCCCTTAGAGGACAGGCATGCTCAGTGCCCTTAACCCTCACATTTCTGATGCTGTCATTCATATCTTTTTTTGGGAACCTTTAATTATCAATCCCAGAACATCCTATAAATCTTCATTAGGAAATTCCTTCTGAACTTTTGCTGAAAAGTAGTTACTGTGCACTGTATGTGTAGCAGCTGTTTGCCTAAGTTTAAAAAAAAAGTTGACCATTTTAATTTGCTTTAAAAATATCCACTGGCACTGGTTCTCATTACAGATGTGTGGTTGTAACATTTCATTTTTAAAATGTGTATCCATCTTTTTTCAGTTCTAAAGGAGTCCAAAGAAACCATCTAAAACCTTAAAAATAACCACTAAACCTACAGTGTTTTTGGTTTTTAAAAATTCTCAAGGGAGGACATTTTTTATCTTGGACTTAAGCTTCATACAGGGTGGCCCATTTAAAAGAGGCCCTGTACACAGCCACATTATTAAATAGGAACTGTTTTAAATGGGCCACCCTGTAAATCAGGATTTTTTTTCCAATGGATATTTACTTCTTTGCACACTTGTGAATTTAGTTCAAGTTTTCAGTTACTATGCTTGATAAGCATTCCAGAAATTTAAATTTGGTCTCCTAAATGACATTGAAATGCATAAATCTGACTTCAGAGACATTAAGAAAGTTTGTAAGATCATATTTGGGAGATCATGTTTGGATCTCTTTGAAAATTTGGCCAACATTCTGGGCAAATCTGCTTTTTCCAACATTTTTTTAAGTGGATGAGATACAAATAAACTGGAAGTGGAAACTTTATCATAAATAATAATACAGCTTTGGACTACCTTTTACCGGAAATCTTTAAAAACAGGAAAGATAACCTTTTTTTTGGAATAGATTAGGGTCAATAGTTTTTAATGTTTTTCACCCCAAATTTCTAAACATACTTCATTCTTTTTACTTACCAGACAGTGAATCTGTGCTAGAAATGAGATAGAAATTGTACCTTATTTGAACCATCATGTGTCTGATTCAGGTTTTGTTCAAACTTGCCCCCCAAAATGTGTAGGGCATAGTGTAAGAATTTAAATGAAGGCCCATGTACCACGTGTCATCATAAATATACCTAAAATCACAAATCAGAACAGGAAGAGAAGCGAGAAAATGAATCCTTGGCACTTTTTGAAAATAGTATGTTGTAATGCCAGAATCTTTTGCATTCATGCTGTCTAAGAAGATTTGAGAACTTTAGCGTTTCTACCAATTAATCCCCCTGACTCCCCAGAGCAGTGTGCATTTCCCAGATCAGTAGTAACACAACCCACAAACTCTCCTGGCATTCTGTTGCAGTAGTCTTTTGTTTTCAGAAATGTGGAGAAGTTTTCCCCTCAGGGCTGAATGGTGTTATTCAGGAGAGTGGATGATCTGGGTTATGTGCCTGTGATGAGTATTAATGTAGTTGTGTTTGTGACGTTGAATCTCAGGATAGAGTTCTCCCTGACCACATCTTAAGATAATCCTGTTGAACTCAAGTATAAGTTTTACTGATGGATTATAGAAACCCTCACTTCTACTTTAAATAGAAACAGAATCTGTGTCTCCAAATTTGTATCCCTCTACTAATTTACCACCACTAGGGTCTTTCTATATATTTTCCCAACTCTAATATTTGCCCTGAGAAGTTTTTCTTATCTTACTACATTACAGGTCATTATAATCTTGGGACCATGGTTAATGGCTTGGACAGAACCTACCACATTGTTTTAATTCTACACATTATAGAAAATAGTACATTGGGAAAACAGATTAGAAAAGATTCCTCATAAAGTGTTGGTATAAATGGGAAACCTGAGGAGGAAAAACAGAATGAGGAGTTTTAACAGCTAAATCTGGCCTAGATCCATCAGCTTTCTCTTTAACATTCCTCATAAACTCACATTTTCAGTGATGTTGTGTTAAAACAGAGGGTGAAGATGAGAAATGGTATCTTATAATTTGAGTTCTTGTTAATACTCTTAAAATATTCTACACTGTGTAAGCCAAAGTTAAATGATTAATGTATACTCTTAAATAACAAAAAGGCAGTCTGACAACTCTGTGGTATCCTTGATGTTGCTGACCGACTTTATTTTTACTGAGTGGCCTTGATCCAAGACAATACCCTGATTATTATTATTTTTTTCCTAAAGAAGTATGGTGGTGCTCACGTTTAAAGCAGTAACAGACCATTTAATGAAAATGTTATAGCATAACTTCTGCAAGAAAGAGCTCCTGGGCAAAGTAGCTATGATTTTATTTGCTTGAGGAAAAGGTTTCTTTTATTCATTAATGTGAAGCCCCATGTTGAAAAAGAGAAATATTGACTTGGATCCAAATGAATTTCCTGGTGCTTATGTTACCCCCATTTGACAAGAAGGTGGTATTAGCGGTCATTTCTTGAATTACTCAGGAACACACCATACCTAATGAGAAATATGCCATTTGGGCGTTGAGGACACCGAGGCCGTTAATTGCAGCAGCTGAATTACTCAGCTGCTTCATTCAGGAAGCTTTCACCTGACATCTGGAGGCAGCAAGATAAATAAGTATGACTCTGATTTTCTGTCTGCTTGTTAGCTGTCCACCTTAGCTGAAGAACATCTGGTTTGAGGTATTGAGGAAAAAAACAAAATAAGGAATGCCTCGTTTGGTATCTGTATCATGCAAAGAAAGTCCATTTAATTTTTTTTTAACTTTTTATTTTGTTTGGGGTGTAGCTGACTAACAGTGTTGTGATAGTTTCAAGTGAACAGTGCAGGGGCTCAGCCATACATGTACATATATCCATTCTCCCCCAAACCCCCTTCCTGTTGAGGCTGTACCATAACATTGAGCAGAGTTCCACGTGCTATATAGTAGAAAGTCGATTTAGTTTTAACATGACAGTTTTAATGCAGCATTTATTTTATTTCAGACTTAATATTTTATTTGTTCATTAAGTGATGATGTGTTTTGAATACTGTAATGATAGTCTTAAAAAATGAAAAATGTCCTTAATGCTCTGTTATGTTTGTATTTTGGTTTTGTAGAGCTTCTATAACAAGTATCAGAAACTGGATGGCTGAAAAGCACAGAAACTCATTGTTCCACAGTTCTGGAGGCTAAAACTCCAAAATTAAGGTGTCGAAGAGACCATACTGTCTCTCTGGAGGTTCTCAGGGAGGATCTTTCCTTGTCCCTTGTAGATGCTGTTGTTTGCCGGCAGTCCTTGACATGCCTTAGGATGTAGACATAGTAATCCTGTCACAGTGCTATCTTTTCCCTGTGTCTTCACATGGTCTTCCCTCCGTGAATCTGTCTCTGTCCAGATTTCTCCCTTTTATAAGGATGCTGAACTAGGGCCTACCTAGTAAACTTATTTTAACTTCCTTACCTCTGTAAAAACCCTATTTCCAAGAAAGATCATATCCTGAGGTGCTGGGATTGAGGACCTACACGTATCTTTATAATTTTTTTAATTTTCTTTTTTTCCACATATCTTTTTTTTTTTTCTCTTATAAATAACTTTTTTTTTTTTTAATTTTTATTTTTTTTTTCCAGTGGGTTTTGTCATACATTGATATGAATCAGCCATGTATTTACATGTATTCCCAATCCACATATCTTTTTTGATAACCCCTGACTATTTGTTTTTTTGTCATTTAAAATGTGAATGTACAATATTTAAAAAATTGGTAAGCTCTAAATATAGCTTGAATAGTATTGTGCTTAATTGCTTGTTGTTTTCTGCATGTTTTGAGTAAACAGTGATTTTTTTTCCCCAGAGAGTCAAACAGCTTTCTTGTACATGTAAACTAGATTGGAGCTGCAGTAAATGAATTCTCACCATCCTTAGATCAGCTCAAGTCCTAGCTCAAGTTCTTCTTACTCAAAGGAGTATTTCTTGATTGTTCAATTGTGTTCCTTTCTCCTCTCTCAACAGCAGTAACAAATATAGTCAGTACCTACTGGAGTCACTCTAAAATCATGTATTATTAATATCTGGTGTTGGCGCTTGATTATACAAGAGTTGGCAGACTAAGCCTGAGGGCCGCATGCTGGCAGCTGCTCGTTTTTGTATATCATGTATACCTAAGAATGCTGTTTACATTTTTAAACTGTTGGGAAAAAGTCTGAAGAATAATAGTATCTTGTGACATGTTAACAATTATGTGAGATGCAGATTTTAACGACCGTTCAGTTTGAGTGGAGTACAGCCGTGCTCCTTCCTTCATCCATGGATTGTCAGAGGCTGCTTTGGTGCTTCAATGGCAGTTGTGTAATTGCAGCAGGGACCTCATGGCTCACAAAGGTGAAAATATTTACAGTCTGGCCTTATATAGAAAGTGTTCACTGGTCCTTTATTTACCAATACTTTATTCTCAATAGTTTATTAGTCTACTTCACATATGAAAGAAAAAGTAGATAATGTAATTTTATGTTTGACTAAAAGGGGCAGTTGTATAATTTTTATATTCATATGCCAGTTGCTATATATATTTTTAGAGTTCGTAAGGACTTGGTGTTATTCACATTTATTTCTCTGCTTTTAGTAGGAGAATGATTATAGTTCATTGACTATTGTTAAGCAATTAAATTTATCTGTAAATGAAGATGTATCTGTGTGTATGTGTGTTGAACAACTGAGTGGCATACCTAGAATATTTAGCTGATATAAATAAATTTACCCCAGGTCTTCCAACATATTAATGATACAGCTGAAAGAAGAGCACGTATAGACTCTTAAATTTCCCCCTTTCATCTTCAGTATGCAATCCAAAATGAAAGAATTTAATGAGGTTCTCATGATTATTATTCTATTGACCGGATCTGGGAGTTTAGTATTCAATGTGATTTAAACTTAGAAGGTACACATGAAGTGCTCCTCCTCGTCTAAATTTGAAAAATACCTTCTTCTGATGGGACTTTTCTCCAACATTACACCCATATTGTTTCTTTTTTAACAAAAATTAAAAACAAAACTCTTTTATGAGGATAAAAGCAACCGTCTCCTCTATCTTTGCTGTTTTAATTATCTGTGTGGTGATTTAGCCATAGGACATTGGGAGGAAGTTTAGTTGCCAGAATAAAATTAATGATGGTTTTTTTAGTGCCCTTTCAAAATTTCTTGTTTTGTTTTCTTAGCAAATAGATTAAAAAGAGCCATTTTAAATATCAGTATTTTATACATTTAAATACATACATATTTTTATAAATATAAATATTATTTTTACTCCAGAAGTGCTGCCAAATTGTTCTTAAATTAAGTGTTTTAGAGAGAAAATGTGTAAGACCTTTAACTGTAAAGTGTATGTCAGTTTAAGAAAATTGAGGTAGTTATACTAAATTGAACCATGGTTTTTTCTGTTATGTGTTATTTCTGTAACATTTACTAAAAGTGCTACAGACAACCTTGTTCGTTTCCTATTTCCTCGCCAATTCCCATCTTTCACCCCAATCTGGAACAGATTGTTGTAGGCTATTGCATTTTAATAGCATAATAAAGATGTGAAATATAGTGAATATACCTATATGAAAATGTAGTAAGAGTAAACAGATAAATTTGGCATTTTCCTTTTAAAGTTTTATATATACAGAAAATAGTGTTTTCGTACTTTGGCACTCTTTCATTTTTCAAAAATGAAATCTCTCTTTTTCACTTAACTTTTTCTACTTAGGGTTTTAAGAATAGACCCCTAAGTAGAAACAAGCTCCCTGAATTTAATGAATAATTGAATAGTACAGTATGAAGAATTTAATTTGAAATGTTTAGTATTATTTTGAGTCACCCACCTGTGAAATGTATTTTGTCAATCACCTAACCATAATTTCTTAGCTTTTATCCTTTGAATGTGGAGGGGCGCTTCCTGAAGCTGAGAGAACTCAGATTGTGTCATCTAATATTCTGATTCCTTGCTGCTACTGAGGGAGACAGATGTTACACTTGTTTCAATCTTGGGAACCTCTGGGCTCCAGGGCATAGGGCATCACCTGTGTGCTCAGTCACTCAGTCTTGTCTGACCTCTGTGCGACTTTATGGACTGTAGCTCACCATGTTCCTCCGTCTGTGGGATTCTCCAGGCAAGAATATTGGAATGGGTTGCCATTTCCTACTCCAGGGGATCTTCTTGACCCAGGGATAAAGCTGAGTCTCCTGTGTCTTCTGCATTACAGGTGGATTCTGTATCGCTCGAGCAGGGAGCCCCTCGAGCATAACACTTTCCCTTTTTCCCTCTCAGAGTTGCCTAAGGATTCTGTCTGTAAAGGCTAAGCAGAGATTTGCCAAGGGTTTGAGATATGACATTTGTGTATGACAAAAGAAGCTCAGATTCTTCTGTGGGAACCTGGAGTTATTTGGGGAAGCCAAGTTCTTATGGTTTGAGGTTTTTGGGGATATTATTCTGTTTGTCAAATTCTCTGTGTTTGTCACGTGAGTGGTATAACAGACTGGTTCCAAATCGGGAAAGGAGTGCGTCGAGGCTGTATATTACCCTGCTGGTAATAACTTACATGCAGAGTACATTGTGTGAAATGCCGGGTTGGATGAAGCACAAGCTGGAATCAAGATTGCTGGGAGAAATATCAATAACCTCAGATATGCAGATGACACAACCCTTATGGCAGAAAGCGAAGAAGAACTGAAGAGCCTCTTGATGAAAGTGAAACAGGAGAGTGAAAAAGTTGGTTTAAAACTCAACATTCAGAAAACTAAGATCATGGCCACCGGTCCAGTCACTACATGGCAAATAGATGGGGAAACAATGGAAACAGTGACAGACTTTATTCTCTTGGGCTCCAAAATCACTGCAGATGGTGACTGCAGCCATGAAATTAAAAGACACTTGCTTCTTGGAAGAAAAACTATGACCAACCTAGACAGCATATCAAAAAGCAGAGACATTACTTTGCCAACAAAGGTCTGTCTAGTCAAAGCTATGGTTTTTCCAGTAGTCATGTATGGATGTGAGAGTTGGACTATAAAGAAAACTGAGCACCAAAGAATTGATGCTTTTGAACTGTGGTGTTGGAGAAGACTCTTGAGAGTCTCATGGACTGCAAGGAGATCCAGCTGGTCCATCCTAAAGGAAATCAGTCCTGAATATTCTTTGGAAGGACCAATGCTGAAGCTGAAACTCCCAATACTTTGGCCACCTGATATGAAGAACTGACTCATTGGAAAAGACCCTGATGTTGGGAAAGACTAAAGGCAGGAGAAGGGGACGACAGAGAATGAGATGGTTGGATGGCATCACCGACTCTGTGGACATGAGTTTGAGTAAGCTCTGGGAGTTGGTGACCGACAGGGAAGCCTGGTGTGCTGTGGTCAATGAGGTCGCAAAGAGTCGGACACGACTGAGCATCTGAACTGAATATCTTTAAGCTGCAAAGAAAATTTCACTGAGTATAATAATAATTATATACCTAATTAATCATTCTGTTCTAAATATCACTTTTATTCTCTGTGTAATTTTGTTATGACGAATCTAGTATGATGAAATTAACCTTACTCTTGCTGTTTTAGTATTTCTGCGTTAAATCATAATTTTCATCAGGTTTTAGCCTTGGGAAAATGTTGTGTTAATTGGTATGATGACTTCTGAACTTTTTTCCAGAACTCTAGTGATTGAGGTGTTCGTGATTTATGCATAAAGGTGGCCATAGATTTTCTTAGTTATGCAGTCACAATATTTACAGTAATATCTTGAGATGTAAAAGATGAATTTCATGTAAACAAGATGTAAACAATTTGGATAGAGAGAAAGCCATTAGTTTGCATTTGACTTGGAAGTTTGTATGTTTGTTTTTAATCTTCCTGTAGATTTCTTTTTCTGGATCTTGATATAAAAAGCACTTGATGTTCCAGTTTTCCATTTTTCTCTTAATCCAGTAAACTGACTATTGTTATAGCCATGTATTTGTTTATTTTTCTGCATGTTCCACACTTAATCGTCACAAAAGTCATTCATAATTTATCTACATGTCATCTAGCAACCTACTGCAAGCACCCTAATTGGATATATGCTTACATCATCTAAAATTATTTATTTTATTTTTATTGCTATAGAAGTCTTAAATAGATGACATATGAGGTCCCTTCAGTTCCTGTGAAAGACAGTGTTACGGTGCGTGGGTTGATTTTTTAAAGTTTGCAGTTAGACTGGTAAGAATTGGAATCTTATTTCTGCCATATATCAAATGTATGACCTTGGATAACCTAGTTAAATTCTTCAAGCATAGAAATGGAAATAATAGTACCTACCCCATGGGCGATTTTGACATTAAGTCAGGTCAGTAGTGTCTGAAGTGAAAGTCGCTCAGTTGCGTCTTGACTCTTTGTGACCCCATGGACTATAGCCTGCCAGACTCCTCTGTCCATGGAATTCTACATGCAAGAATATTGGAGTGGGTAGCCCTTCCCTTCTCCAGGGGATCTTCCCAACCCAGGGATCGAACCCAGGCCTTCCACATTGCAGGCGGATTCTTTACCACTGAGCCACCAGAGAAGCCCGAAACAAGACTACTGGAGTAGGTTGCCATTTCCTTCTCCAGGGCATCCTCTCAACCCGGGGATCTAACCCTAGTCTCCTGCATTGCAGGTGGATTCTTGACCACTGAGCCACCAGGAAAGCCCTTAATAGTGTCTAACAAATAGTAAATCCTCAGTGTGTATTATAAATATCTTTCACTGTTCTTTTCCTCATTGCTATTATTATGGTAGCTATAAATCTTATGTCCTTTTAGATGCATTGATTTTTTTTTCTTTTTTATATCTGCTGCTGTGAGAAAATTATATTATCTAACACTTTCTTGAATAATTTTTACCTATTTCCCAAAGCATACCAACTATAATGCAATTTTGAATGTTTTTTCTTTGTGCTATTTTATTCAGTAAACATTATTGAGTTTCCAGTATATGCTCTTTCATTTCATAATGATGAGAAAGATCAAGTCTCCATTATCTTGCCATTACCACTAATATAATGTTCTTATGCTATAAATATGCATGTATAGATACAAAGAGTATAATTGGTTGTTCTTTGGATAGGTGTTAGAGATAATTTCAAATAAGGGGAAACATTTGCTCAAGACCTTAAAAGATACAGCAGTATTAAGCAGGTGATAAAAAGTGGTGGCACATTGAGGGAGTACAGTCAAGCCTTCCAGGTAGAGACAAGGTGTGGAAGAAGTAGTATGTGGGTTTACAGAGAAAATGAAAAATGGGGGCCCTTTTCCTTTGGCATCTTTGCAGTTCTGCCTACTATATCTACATGTGAAAACATTAAGATTTCAAACATACACCCTTTGATTCTCTGTCCTGGTATCTTCTACTACATATGTAAAACTACCCCATGCTGTTGGCCAGAATACTACAGTTATTGGCTCTTTCCTGCCAACACCATATTCACAAGTCACATGAATTGTAGTTATTTCTTGTCATCTAGGAGGCAGCTACCTATGTGCCTTCCAGTTTTGGTCTGCTCTACCAGTGAAGAAGAACTAAAGAGCCTCTTGATGAAAGTGAAAGAGAAGAGTGAAAAAGTTGGCTTAAAACTCAACATTCAGAAAACTGAGATTATGGCATCTGGTCCTATCACTTCGTGGCAATAGATGGGGAAACAATGGAAACAGAGACAGACTTTATTCTCTTGGGCTACAAAATCACTGCAGATGGTGACTACAGCCGTGAAATTAAAAGATGCTTGCTCCTTGGAAGAAAAGTTATGACCAACCTAGACAACATATCAAAAACCAGAGCTGTTACTTTGCCAACAAAGGTCTTTCAGTCAAAGCTTTGTTTTTTCCCGGTGGTCATGGATGGATGTGAGAATTGGACTATAAAGAAAGCTGAGTGCCAAAGAATTGATGCTTTTGAACTGTGGTGTTAGAGAAGACTCTTGAGAGTCCCTTGGACAGCAAGGAGATCCAACCGGTCCATCCTAAAGGAGATCATTCCTGAATATTCATTGGAAGGACTAATGCTCAAGCTGAAACTCTAATACTTTGGCCACCTGATGTGAAGAACTGACTCATTTGAAAAGACCCTGATGCTGGGAATGATTGAAGGCAGGAGGAGAAGGGGACAACAGAGGATGAGATGGTTGAATGGCATCACCAATGCTATGGACATGAGTTTGAGTAATCTTCGGGAGTTGGTGATGGACAGGGAAGCCTGGCGTGCTGCAGTCCATGGGGACACAAAGAGGCGGGCATGACTGAGCGACTGAACTCAACTGAACTGACCAGTGTTTAGTGTGGAGAATAGAAAAAAAGATTCTTGGGAACCTGAGATTCCAGTGTAATCAGATGGGAGGTAAACCCCATCTCAAGAGGTGTCCTTCTTCATCACCTCTATGCTTTTCCATAAGAAACTTTTCCTCTTCAACACAATAGTCCTTTAGATTATTTCTTTCTCCTTCTTACCCTCTCTTCCCTCCTGTTTCCTTCCCTCCTTTTACTCTGCCTTTCCCCCCCATATTTTTCCAAACAAATATTTCATGTCCACATGCATCCGGCATTTTGTTAGATACTGAGAATACAGATTTAAATAAGACTTACTCTCCTCTAAAGTCTAGAGGAGAAAGGTAAGTGAGTCACTATGAACGTGTGATGTAATATGTGTTATAATAAGTGCTGTGGCAACATTTAGGAGGGTGGACCTGTTATTTACTGCCACAGTAGTGCTGCGTGACAAAAATCCATAGAACGTCAGTAGTAAAACCTCAGCACACATGTTTACATGTCTGGGACCGTAGATTATGCAGCTCCCCCAGTCTTGACTGCGTCCTGCCATCTGACTGATCTCAGGTGCCTCTACTGGGAGACCTGGACTGACTCAGCTCTGCTCCCCATGTCTCTAGTCTGCCAGCATGCTAACTGGCCTGGGCACATGTTCATGGCGCTGGCTGAGAGCAAGAGCACAACTTGAAATGTTTAATGCTTCTTAACCTCTGGTGGCTAACATCCTATCGGCCAAAGCATACAACGTGATTGAGCTCAGAGTTATAGTATAAAAGTACCTGAAGTTTCTTAGCAATGGTAATGGATATAGTGTGTGGTAAAGATAGGGCTATCAATGCAGTATACCACAGAGGAGCATCTAAATTACATGGGGATTAGGGAGAACTTTCCAAGGATGGTACCCCTTGAACTACATTGTGGAATGATTATTTTAATGAAAGAAGAATCAGAGGCCAGAGAAAACATCATTTACAAGGCCAAAAGATGTGAAGCTCATTGTATGGTCAGCTCTCTTCAGACAGTTTTGATATGTCACATGGGAACAAAGAATGCATGGCTGGAAGTAAGGCCAGAACAAAAGGCAAAGTCAGATTTCAAATGTTTTTATATACAAAGCAAAGAAATTGGAAAGTTGTAGGATTCTATGATGGTTCTAACCCTAGGTGTTAAGTTGTATTTTATTGATATTGTTATTGTATGTGTGTATGTTAGTCGCTCAGTTGTGTCTGACTTTTTGCAACCCCATGACTGTAACCTGCTGGGCACCTCTGTCCATAGAATTCTCCAGACAAGAGTACTGGAGTGGATTGCCATAACCTCCTCCAGGGGATCTTTCCAACCCAGGGACTGAGCCCAGGTCTCCTGCATTGCACGCAGATTCTTTACCTTCTGAGCCATCCGAGAAGCCTTACTATTTTTATTTGCTTCTATGGAACTACTCCTTGTGAAGATACTTAATAATATATTGGCTGGTAGTTGGTACATGATGTACGTTTTCATTAATATTTTTAACACATTTAGAAGACTGCACATTATTTGTTGTAAGCTACTAGAAATATGGACTGAGATTTTCATAATGTTATTTATTTAAAGAATAACAACTTTCACTGATAATGTGTGTAAATATCTATAAGAGGGTCTTATTTATACATGCTAAAATTTTAAAGTGAAGCCAGAAGATCATTTATTATATCCTATATATTTATTCTCACTAGAATTGTTGTATATAATTGTCCTAACATTTTTCTCTATCACTTTTTCATCCATATTCTTGAAAATAGACTTAAAATTTGTTTCTTCCAGGCATACTAAGTTTCATTTTGATTTGATGAAAATTGTGAAAAGTAGAGATAAACTTTTTCTTAATTTTGTCAGAACAAAAGTGATTGATCATTGGCCAGTTTACATATTCAAGAAAGACAATTGTCTTGTACACTTCCTGATTGAAACTGAAGCCCTTTGTGAGGGAGCAAATGGAATGTATTATGCACTGCAACTGGAATATATTATGTATTTTCCTGTTGGCAGTCATGAATATTTGCACAATTAATTTCTGAGTTGCTTAATTGGTAATATAACAATTTTGTACTGTTTTCCATATTTTTTAATTTACAGATTTATTTAGTCAATATTATAGTATATGAGACTGAAGCTATTGTTTGGGGCAATAAATTAAATCCTGGAAATAAAAGTACTTTAGGAGTGAGATTATTTACAACAGTGGTATTAATTATTACCAGGTGGTTTTTCTAGAATGCTATTTAAGGAAGTGTAATTAAGTTATAATTTTGGCACAAGTTTGCTTCATTTAAAAATATGAAGGGGGAAGGGAGATTTCTAGTCATTACACCCTTGTGAATTTGACATCAATCTCAATAAAAATTCTGGGATCTCTAATGAGTGGGAACCTACATGAATTAACAATTCATACTGGAGTAAAAATAATTTCCCTTCCTGGTAGAGTAATGCCATGGCAGTAGAGTACAAAATTTCAAGAAGATGTTCTTATGGATAAGATGGAGAATTACAGTCCAGACAAAGGCAGCTTGATAGTTGGTTCAACTCTTGCTGGCTCACAAGGCGTTCTTTAGTGAATCTTTTGTCTCAAGGATCTCTCTTAGAGTTCAGGACCTAATATTTGGCTTATGACTTGTTAAACACTTAACTTAGAGGTTTTCATTCCTTTTGTTTATTTTAAAATTTTGGAACCTTTTCAGTCAAATGAAATCATCTTGGACAGACCTCTGTGTATTAGTCGCATAAATGCCTAATTGCTCTGACTCAAGTGAGGATTGGAAGTGCTGGTAATTGGGAAAAGTCTTTCCAAGGATATGCCCCTTAAGTAGAGACCTAAATGATAAGAAATAGGGAATCCTTAACCTTGAACAACAGTAGAGGGGGTGCGAGGTTTCTTTGGGTAGATTAGTGATTGCCTGGGGCCAGGGATGGGAGTGGGGATTAACTGTAATCGGGCAGGAGGCATCTTTTTGGAATGATGGAAATGTTCTAAGACTGAATTATGGTGATGGTAGTACAACACTCCAGATTTACTAAAAATCATTGAATCGTACACTTTGTATGTGAATTTTATGATATAAAAATAATATCTCAATTAAACTATTTAAAAAAATTCTACTTACCTGAAAAAATTTTTAAGTAAACTTTTGTCATATTTTTGAAAAGCCTGTTATGTAAAAGATAGATTGGATATTTTATCTAGTTCTTGATTGCAAAACTAAGCCCAGTGTATGGACGTGAGCAAATAGAGCCTCACTTACTGTATGAAATGTCCCTCCAAGATGGGGAGGGACCAGCATAATGATACGGGGTTGTTTCATCTTTAAGAGGTTTAAATGGCATAATTCATGTCAGACACAGGTAAAGCACTCGGGAGATGTTTACTGTTCAAAGAAAAATAGATTCAAGTACATATGTGTATAGTGTATAATGTGCCTTTGTGTGCATTTGTATAACCATGTGCTAACGTGTTAACAGTGATAATACTAGCTGAAGGATTTTTAGGTGTCCATTAGGTGTTCATTTCAATTTTGCTGTTGACTTGAAATCTTTCCAAATAAAAAGTGGGAGAAAAGAGAGCATAAGGGGTTAGGCTTACGTGGTCATGAAAGCAGTCTTTCTCAACACTGTGTGGTAGTGTTATGAGACCATTGTTCAAATTCCGTATCTGAAATAGAGAAAACTAGATTTATTTTTATGACCACAGAGGAGAGGTATATATGCTGGTCCAGCACAGTCTTGCAGCAGGGAAGATGGCTGACCTTAGAGTTTTGGGGACTCGCGGAGTTCAGGGATCAGTGTTGTTCTGGAGGCTGACGTCATCTGTAGAAGAGGTTGCTCAGATGAGACTGATATGCGTTGGTTGGCACATTAGAGGCAAGTTGAGTCTATTCCTAATTGACTTTCAGAAGTGAGGACCTGCCACTGTTAGGTGATCTGATGAGTTTTAATCTGATTCTGGTGGCTCCTTACCATAGCTACAGAGAAATCCTTACCTTGTGGTAACTTTAAAAATTCTCAGCTGGTGTAAATCTCAGTGCCTGACGTTGTTGTTGTTCAGTTGCTAAGCCATGTCCTAATCTTTGTGACCTCATGGACTGTAGCACACCAGGCTCCTCTGTCGTCCACGGAGTTGGTGATTCTGTCTAACCGCCTCATCCTCTGCTGGCCTGTTCTCCTTTTGCTGGATCTCTCCCAGCATCAGTGTCTTCTAATCAGTCGGCTCTTCGCCTTAGGTGACCAAAGTATTGGAGCTTCAGCAACAATCCTTCCAATGAATATTCAGGGTTGATTTCCTTTAGGATTGACTGGTTTGAAATCCTTGCAGCCCAAGGGACTCTTCAGGAGCCTTCTCCAGCACCACAGTTGTGAACCACACAGTGCTTAACGTAGAGAACCGCAATGAGCATCTATCGAATAAGGGATTAAATCAAGCAAACCAACTACTTGTTACTATGAGCACCATCACTTCCTTGTTTAAAACTGAGCAGCCTTGAAGTTCTAGCACCTTAGCCTGCAGCATATTTGGATCCCATCACTAAAGTTCTTAAGTCATATTAGACTCTTTCTGCTTATGTCAGTGTTGCCTAAATTGATTTTCAATGCTTTATTACTAAATGGGCTTAGAAAAATGATTACATACATGGTAAATACATTAAAAACCAAAAGTTTCTTTCCTCCAGAACTCTTCAGAGTGTCTAAAATAGGAACATGCATTGCAAATCTAGAGGAGACTAAAATACAAGTTATTTCCTAAATTTATTTAACTACAGATTACTATTTTTCTGGGCAACATCAATTTGGTAGATGCTGGAAATAGTATGCCACATTTTGCTAGTTATTTTAATATCTGTATAGTGCAAAATTCTCTTATCTTTAAGTGACCATCTTAGAGCATGTAATTCTCAAGTTTACTATGGCTAATGCCATAGGCAAAATCTCTAACTTTCTTGAGTCTCTGATACCCAGTCCATGAAATATGCTTGAAAATTTGGGTGAAATTTGTTATTATGCTGTGTCTATATCCAATCTTATAGAAAGTTAATTTTTACTGTTAAATTTCGGCAATAATAAGATAGTTAAATCCTTGTGTGATTTAATGTTTCAAGAGCCTAAGGGACTAAAAATAGCTTGCTTGAAGTGATTACGTCTCTCTCTAACAGCTTCAAAAAATTAGTTTTATAAAGTAATTGAACTAAATTTCCTTTATATTATTTTTGTTAATCATAATCTTTGGTAAATGAGAATTGAAGGTTAAGTTGTCTAATTTGTTACAGTTTTTATACATTTAACATGGTATTGCAGAAAAAGAATTTTGGACGAAATAACCTGTAAGTGGATTTGTGACCCTGAGATGGTTATTTAACCTCTCTGACCTTTATGTTCCCTCTCTTTAAAAAAGATGGACTCAATCTTTTAGGTCCTTCCCTGACCTAACATGTAGAGATTGGTATAATTCTCATCCATTCTCTTTTTTGTCCTCAAATAAGAAGTGCTTATAATCTGTCGCTTTATGCTGTTGTGCATTAGAGTTTAAATACAGGGCTATTTGCTTCTTCGGAATGCAGGATGTGTGAGAGAAATTGTTCTGTGAATTGTTAGAAGAAATTCATATAGATATGAGGCCATTTTCATAAACTTCCTCAGAGGCATAATTCTGTCTCATGCTCTGATAACTCTAGAGGAGCTTTCCTAGGTGAGTTAGTGGTTTTTACCTAGTTTTCTGATTTTTTTCTCTTTCCTATTTCTTAAAAGCCATTTCTTTCACATGTCAAAAACTGATAAATGTCCATTTTGATGTTTACTGTCTCCCTTCTGGTGTCCCACATGTCCCATTTCCTCATTCTGCTCTATGCTTTCTTTTTTCCTTTGTCATCTTTTATCATGTAAGCCATTTGCTTAGTCATTTATCATGTGTATTGTTAGTTGTATCCTTTCCTCATTGGAATGCAAACTCTACTCATTTTTTTTAACCTGTTTTGTTTATCGATGTATCCTAAGCAAGTAGAACAGTGCCTGTCGCATTCAAGGCACTCAGTAAGGACTTGTTGATTGGGTATTAATACCTACAGTAATGAATACTTGTAGGTTATTTAAATGTTTTTCAAAGTTTTAGCCTGTATTATCTTTTATCTTACTTTAAACAAATGTATGTATTTGTGTATCTTTTTCCCCATCAGTATTGTAAATTTCACATCATAACAATAATTTCATAATCTTTGCTTTTATTATTTCTTAAGAGGTTGTTGTTTAGTTGCTAAGTTGTGTCTGACCCTTCGCAATGTCTGGGACTGTAGCCCACCAGGCTCCTCTGTCCATGGAATTTCCCAGGCAAGAATACTGGAGTGGGTTGCCATTTCCCTCTCCAGGGGATCTTCTCAACCTAGAGATCAAACCCATGTCTCCTACATTAGCTCTTTACCACTGAGCTAAAAGAGAAGCCCATTTATCTTAAGATATTTATACTTACTTCATGGAAGGTTATAAAATCCTAAAAATAATTCTCAAAGTTCATTTTAGTTACATGTGAATATTTACTAAAGTAAAGGACAAGAGCATGGATACTGAAAATCAAGCAAGCAATGAAAATAAAAGATCATATCTAGAAAAACTGCTGTCTTAGTTGTTTGATTATTTTAATTTACTTGTCACTTTGGCTTTCTCCGAGCCATTGCTAATTGAATTCATTTCTTCTGTTGGAAACCAGGTAGATAAAATCATAGAGTTATAAAGGTTAGTGGTATTAAAAATGGAAGAGTAAGGAGAATTTGCATGTGTTTATGACTGTCTGATTGCCTTAAATGACTGCTCATGGGCAAACTTCTGTACTTTTTTTTCCCCCGTTTGGACAGAGGGTAAATCAGTCTCAACAAATATTGGGTAAGAATGACATGAACAGTATGATGTCTGTGTTTGCATGTGCTGTCTAGTGCCAGGTTAGCTGACTGGAGTGTATGCTCGGGCTCTAGCCTGCTATTCACTCTAATTCCAGTTAGGAGAAATTCCTGGGTATTATAGTAATACCTAGCCTATAAAAGTATAATCAAATAAGTGGTTTGACGAGAAAAAGGAAACTTTCTTTTGGGGACAGAAAGTCACCCAGGGCCTTCTAATACCAAGCAGTAGTCACAGTGGTCCATTCCAAAGTAATGTCGATTACCTGAGGTAGAAAACGTTCAGAAAACCAGAAGCAATTAAAAAAAAAAAAAAGGCAGCTAGCTCCCAAGACCACAGCAATTACTTAACCACAGTATCCAGAATAATTTAACCACATTAGAGTTTGTAGCCAGTGGTAAGTACTGAAAGCAACTCAGCATCCAAAAAGACGCACACAAGGCAGTGAAGAAATGTCTCTTTGTCCTTTTAAGTTTGGTTCCTGGGTCTGAATGAGCAGATCTGCCTGTGGGCCTGCTGTTCTTCTGGACTGCTCTAGCAGGCTCTCTGTCACAGATTGTCACTAAACTCACCTCCTTGGCTTCTTTTTCAGACTCTCCTCCCAATCCCCAGCTTTACTGAAGTATAATTGACAAAATTGTAAGCTAGAGTGTCCAGTGTAATGCCTTGACAGACATACAAATTGGAAAAGGATCTCTTTAATCGAAGAATCTCTTTGATTAGAACTTACTCAATCCTGTTCTTAATCAGGGCTTGAAAATTTGAAAACAAGTATTTTAGACTCAAAAGCTGACCCTGTCAAATATACTACAAAAGAATAATATAAAACTCTGTGATACTTTCCCCCAGTATAGGCATTCCTTTGTTTTGTTTTTATTCTCTTTTAAGGGGGCAGTGGAATGCTTCTTGGAAATTATTTCCACTTATAGGACAGGAATAAATTGTAGTTTTATTGCTCTTCCTCCAATTGTTTTTATTTATTTCATTCTGTTACCCATTACATTTTTTTTCTTTTTTCTTAATTTCATGATTGTTGCCCAGTTTACTCAGTTTAGTAAGATTTAATTTTCTTACAAGCGTTATAAAAGTGATTTTCTTAAAATACAATTTTCTTGCAATTCTTGAAAATAGAAGTTCAGGGGATTTAAGGAGTATAGCTGCTTTCATAGTCCAAGGTAAATATCTGAAAACGCATCTTAAAAATCATTGAATCCAGTCCCCTCCTTTCATTGTTGAGGAACCGAGGTCCCCAGAAATGTTACTTGCCTGAGGTTATAGTACTTCTTAGCCACAGAGTAGGAACCAGAACCAGGTCATCTAACTTTCAGTCTGATTTCTTTTCATCATAACTGATTGCCTCGTCTTTGTAGCTGATGACCAGGATGTAGTGGGACTTTTAGCTACATTATTGTAATCTTCCTAATTGGGTACTGGCCATATGAATTGTATCTGTTTTTTCTCGGCTCACATCTCTGGCCCCTCATTCAGCTGGGTGCTGTTTCTTCTTTGAGTGGAGGCAGTGACTACAGTGACATTCATCTGGGTCTCTACTCCTCCCCCACTGACTACCATGAACTTAGTCTTCAACTCCACAACATGGAAAAACTTAATCTCCAAATGAAGGGGTAAATTCCCCACTTGCTTTTTTTGGGACTCTAGAACTAAAATAATAGGATAATTGTTTGAAAGTAAATAGTATACAGACTTTATGTATTATTCATTCATTGCCTTAAAAAATAAAATTTTCTGGCTTTTAGTATTAATTAAGCTGATTTATTTGGTAGAAAATAATTTGCAAAATCCCTGTCTCAGGCAAACTGGAAGTGTTGGTAAAGCTAATAATTTATATATATATATATTTTTTTTTTTTAACTTTTCATTTTGTATTGAGGTATAGCCGATTAACAGTGTCGTGGTAGTTTCAAGTGAACAGCAAAGGGACTCAACCATACATATACATGGATCCAGTCTCCCCCAAACTCCGCTCCCATACAGGCTGCCACATAACACTGAGGCAGGGTCTCTGTGCTATGCAGTAGGTCCGTGTTGGTTATCCATTTTAAATATAGCAGTGTGTTCTGTCCATCCTGTTCTTCCTAACTGTCTCTTACCCTTATACTTTGTATCAGCAACCATAAGTTCATTCTCTATTTATATCTGTTTTCAATCAGAGCAAAAAAAATTTTCTCATTTCAATAAATAAAATAATTGTTGTTGTTTAGTTGCTAAGCTGTTACTGACTCTTTTGCAACCCCATGGACTGTAGTCTGCCGGGCTCCTCTCCAGGTGGGATTTGCCAGGCAAGAATACTGGAGTGCATTGCCATTTTCTTCTCCAGGGGATTTTCCTGACTCAGGAATAGAACCTATGTCTCTTGCGTCTCCTGCATTGGCAGGCAGATTCTTTACCACTGAGCCACAACAGAAGCCCAAATAAAATGATACTTAACTTAAAAAATAGTGTTTGATCCACTTTTACCTCTTTGAAATTTCTCTTCTGTGTTTGTTTTATGCTGTGTCATTGTACTAATATTACATGTATATTTATATGACTTAAAAAGAGATAAATATACACATTGTATATGCTTGCTGAAAAAGTTTGTTTTTCTTACAGTTACAGCTGTTAAAAGAATTTGGTGTTAATGCTCCACATCGTACATCATTAATAAATTAATTACAACTTAAAACAGTAATGAAACACCACTAGATAGCTATTAGCATGACAAAAATCCAAAACACCAAATACCAGAGAGGATCTGGAGCAATAAGAACTCTTATTCATTGCTGATGGGAATGCAAAATGGTACAGACACTTTGGAAGACAGCTTGACAGTTTCTTACAAAACTAAACAGGCTCTGATCATATGGTCCAATAAACATACTCTTTGTTATTTACCCAAAGACCTTGAAAACTTATACCGACACAAAACTTGAATGAATGTTTATAGCAGTTTTATTCAGAATTGCTAAAACTTGGAAGATACTAAGATGTCCTTTAGTAGATAAGTGTATAAACAAATGATGCTATATCCAAAAAATGAAATATTATTTAGTAATAAAACAAGAGTTTTCAGGCCATGAAGACATGAAGGAATGTTAAATGCATAATGCTACGTGAAATAAGCCAATCTCGGGCCACACACTCTTGTGTTTGCAACTATATGACATTTTGGAAAAGACAAAACTACGGAGACATTGAAAAGATCAGGTATTGCCCTGGATTACAGAAGACAAAGGGATGAATAGGCCAACCTCAGTGGCTTTGTAGTGAAACCATTTGTATGATAGTGTAATAGTGGATACATTTCGTTATACGTCTGTTGAAACTAATAGAGAATCTCACGCAGAGTTACCCCTAAGGTAAGCTATAGACTCCAGTTAATAACATCTTATCAGTCAGTACTGATGCACTAATACAAAATGTGAATAATAGGGGAAACTGGATGCGGGGAGAGATGAGAGGATATAAAAAAACTCTCTGTAGTTTCCACTTTGTTTTTCTTTAGCTTCTCTAAAAGCTGAAGTCTAATTATTTTATAAAACAGAATTTGGAGTTGATTTGTTTTCAGCGGTTGGTAATACGTGGATGTTTAGGAGAATGGGTCTGTAGATAGATACATCATCAGATATATACATTTACATAGGACCTGGAAGTTAGCCCAAGATTATGATAAATAATAATGTATTAGAAATTTCAGAGACATTGAAAGTGTATCACCATACTTGGGAAACGTGTTGGCGTAAGTTACTAATCAAAGATGTCAAATAGGGGTTCAACATAGAGTAAGATAGGAAATATCTGGCATCTTCCTTCCTTTTTAAAAAAAACACATTTTTTTTTTTAAACTGAGGTTAGAAACTACCGAAATAAGGTTTTGTTGTGTTTTTGGAAACGCATAGTGACTGGAGTAATATTAGGTGTATATTTTTAAAACTTTGTTTTCTGTATTTTGGAAATGTTTCTGTAACTAGTCCTTACTCTATTTCACTCGGCACTGTCTAATAATAGTTTGTTTTTTTTTTTTTACTTTAATAGATGTCTATATAAAGAATATCTCCCATTTTAGACCGTGTTAGGATTACACATGACAAACAAAAGTACTGAAAGGCTTAGTGATAAGTTCTGCAGACTTTTTGGAAAGGTGTCCCATGGTTTTGTTCAGCATATGCCCTCCTCTGTCTAAGTGTACAGAATAAGAAGTATAATTTCACCTCATGGATAGTCATGCTTCTTTCATACTTTCATTATGCCCTGGGAATTGCAGAAATCTGCTGTCCAAGTCCAGCTGCCCACTGAGACACTGTATTCTGGGATTGAATAAAAACCAGACCTGTTTGGGTGAGAAGACAAGCCACTGTCTTGCTCGTTGTGACCATAGTTATCAAAGTTACATGAAAACTAAAATAGAAGCTTGTGTGTTAGAGCAGTGAAGCTACTGTAGAAGACCAAGAGAGAGACAACTTTTGCAGGAAAGTTTCCTGAAAGACCTTTAGTGAAAGCTGCATCAGCAATACCGGTGGTGTTATAGGCATCTAGGCAGTATGTGAAGAAATTGAGCATCAGACCCTTTTGCTTGGGAATAGTCCCAGGACAAGTCAGTCGAGGCATCAGTGAGCAGTATGATAGGTCTTTAATGGGGGTAGAAAATAAAAAGATTTGTGTAAGTATACCAGTTACTTGGATTTTGTCTTTAAGTGATTGAAAAATATTATATGTACTGCAGAGCAAAAAGAGGTGACTATGGCTAGGTACAATGGCTTTCATTTCTGTCTTACAAAAACCATTAAGACAATATCTAGCTTTCTATATGTGGGGAAAAGAAATTGGCAGAAGTAATATGAGAAAACATGTAAATTAAAGCTGGAGAACTAACAGCCCTGAAAATTAAAATAATATATTCATCAAAGTCACATCCCTAGTTATATCTTTAGCTGATTTTAGATACTTCACATGTTTATACTAATGATGATTGTTTTTAGAAGAAAAGTTTATAAAACCATGAGATAAAACTTGGTAATTATTTGTACATTTTAATAATATAAAAAGTAGTTTAAAAATATTTTTTTTACTAGAGATGTGAATTGAATTCATTGTTTTATCTTTGAGTTAATTATTTCCTTTTGATAGTTCAGTTCAGTTGCTCAGTTATATCTGGCTCTTTGCAACTCCATGATGCAGCATGTCAGGCTTACCTGTCCATCACCAACTCTTGGAGTTTACCCAAACTCCTGTCCATCAAGTCCATCCAGCCATCTCATCCTCTGTTGTCCCCTTCTCCTCCTGCCTTCAATCTTTCCCAGCATCAGGGTTTTTCCAGTGAGTCAGTCCTTCGCATCAGGTGGCCAAAGTATTGGAGTTTCAGCTTCAGCATCAGTCCTTCCAATGAATATTCAGGACTGATCTCCTTTAGGATGGACTGGTTGGATCTCCTTGCAGTCCAAGGGACTCTCAAGAGTCTTCTCCAACACCACAGTTCAAAAGCATCAATTCTTTGGCACTCAGCTTTCTTTATAGTCCAACTCTCACATCCATACATGACCACTGGAAAAACTATAGCCTTGACTAGACGGACCTTTGTTGGCAAAATAATGTCTCTGCTTTTTAATAAGCTGTCTAGGTTGGGCATAGCTTTCTTGAAAGGAGCAAGCGTCTTTTAATTTCATGGCTGCAGTCATCATCTGCAGTGATTTTGGAGCCCAAGAGAATAAAGTCTGTCACTGTTTTCATTGTTTCCCCATCTGTTTGCCATGAGTGATGGAACAGGATGCCATGATCTTAGTTTTCTGAATATTGAGTTTTAAGCCAACTTTTTCACTCTCCTCTTTCACTTTTATCAAGAGGCTCTTTAGTTCTTCTTTGCTTTCTGCCATAAGGGTGGTGTCATCTGCATATCTGAGGTTATTGATATTTCTCCCTGCAAACTTGATTCCAGCTTGTGCTTCATCCAGCCTGGCATTTCTCATGATGTACTCTGCATATAAGTTAAATAAGCAGGGAGACAATATACACCTTGACGTACTCCTTTCCCAATTTGGAACCAATCTGTTGTTCCATGTCTGATTCTAACTGTTGCTTCTTGACCTGCATACAGATTTCTCAGGAGGCAGGTAAGGTGGTCTGGTATTCCCATCTCTTTAAGAACTTTCCACTGTATTCTGTGATCCACACAGTTAGAAGTTTTGGCATAGTCAATAAAGCAGAAGTAGATGTTTTGATAACTTTGTACTTTGGTGTGAGATTTCAATTAACTTAAAATAACCAACGGGAAACTTTGTTTAGGCAGTCCAAAGAATTAAATATTGAATATGTCAGTGAACATAACAGAAGATTTTTGCCTTTGTGGAGTTTATCCTCTGATGGGGGCTTTTTATGCTCTTTCTCTTCCATTGCTTTGTTTGTCCTTTTACCAGTAGCACACTATCTTTAATTACTCTGGCTTTATAGTAAGTCTTGTAGGATATCTCCTCCCACTTTATACTTCAAAAGTGTCTTGGGACTTCCCTTGTGGTCCAGTGGTTAAGACTTCACTTTCCAGTGGAGGGGTTGTTGGTTTGATCCCTGGTTGGGGAGTTAAGATTGCACATGCCTCGTGGCCAAAAAAACAAAAATCATAAAACAAGCAATATTTTAATAAACTCAATAAAGACTTAAAAATAGTCCACATAAAATAGATATATATATCTTGACTGTTCTTGGCTCTTGACTCTCTCACAGAAAGTTTAGAATCAGTTTATATATATTTTAATTGCATTTTGTACTTTTGTGTGCTGTTTGCCTCAGCTTTATTAAGATATGATTGATATATTATATAGGTTTGAGTCTGTGTTGATTGATACACTCGTTTATTACAAAATGATTACCACCATAGCTTTAGCTCACACCTCCATCACATCACACAATTACCACTTCATTTTTGTGGTAAGAATATTTAAGACTTACTCTCTTTTAACTTTTAAGCATGTAATATAATAATGGGTCACATGTTGTATGTTACATTCCAACAACTTATTCATCTTATAACTGGAAGTTTATACTCTTTAAGGATCATTTCCCTATCTCCCTCCCTCCCAACACTCCATTATTTGTTTCAGTGAGTTCATTCTGCCTTTGTGTTAATGATGCTATTTAGATGCTCTTATAATCGAAAAACTTGCTGGCTTGCATTAATTGAAATAATTTGTCTCCCCATTATTTTGAGTTTTCTTTGTAGATACTCAGATTATATGAATAAAAACAGTTTAGTTTTTTCTTTGCAGTGCTCATATAGTTTAAAATTTTTCTTGCCTTGTGTTGTAATTGTAATCTTAGTATTATATAGACTAAAAGTAGTGATAGTGGGAATCCTTATGTTGGTCTAAATTTCAGAAGATTTGAATGCTTCTGAGTATGTTATCTCCTATCTGCTTTTTGGTACATTCTCTTCATCGGATTGAGAAAATTCTGTTTATTCCTCATTTGTTAAAATCTTTATCATAAAGAATTGCTTAGTGATTTTCCCACATTTACTGAGATGACCATTTAGATTTTCTGTTTTCAGATTTTATGTAGTTAATTGTATTAATAAATTTATGGTTTACTCTTGTTTTCCTGACAACCAAAAGAAGTCTGCTCAACAAAGTAATCCTTCAGAATTGAAGGAGAGATGAAGAATTTCCAGGGAAGTAAAAGTTGAAGGAGTTCATGTCCACTAGACTAGCCTATAAGAAGAAAGCAACTTCATTGATACTAAATGAAAGGGTACTAGTTAGTAGTAGTAAAATATATAAAAGTACAAATTCTACTGGTTAAATTCAGAATACACAAATATTTTAATGGTGGGTAAATCAGTTATACATCTAGTATGAAGGTTATAAGGCCAAAGTAGTAGAAGTAATAACTACAATAATTTGTTAATGATACACAAAGTAAAAAAATATACTGTGAAATAAAAAACATAAAATGTGATGAAAGTGTGAAAGTGTTAGTCACTAAGTTGTGTCCCACTCTTTGCGACCCCATGGACTGTAGTCTGCCACGCTCCTCTGTCCATGAAATTCTCCAGGCAAGAATACTGGAGTGGGTAGCTATTCCCTTCTCCAGGGGATCTTCCCAACCTAGGGATCTAATGAACCCGAGTCTCCTACATTGCAGGCAGATTCTTTACCATCTAAGCCACTGGGGAAGCCCCAGAATGTGATGAGGGGAGGGTAAAACTACAGTATGAAAACCTGAGAAGCAGTAGAACTGATGGTGTCCCAAAATGTGTTCAAAGGCAGTCAGAGACCAATGTCTCAGCTTGAAGGCAGACAGAGAAGTTGAATTCTTCGTTACTCCTCTCTCGTTGTATTCAGGCCTTCAGCAGATCAGATGATGCCTACCCACATTGGAGAAGCTATCTGCCTTACTCACTTTACTGACTCATAGGTTAGTTAACCTCATGCATAAATAACTTCAAATACATATCAAACTAATGTTAACCAAATATCTGGGCACTTAATGGTCCAGTTAAGCTAAAACGTAAAACCATCACCCAGATCAACTTGGCACTGATATCTCCTTAAAATATATTTAGTCTCCAAATAAAGATAATAACAGGGTCACAATTCTGCCTAACATGATACAGTTATCCAGCACACAGTTGAAATTGCACTAAGCCCTTTCCTAGAAGATGAGGTTAAGTCCATGAGAGACATTTATACTTCTTCTTAATATTCCTAGCTTAAATACTATGATATAAATACTGTAAGTCCAACGCATTTTATATTACATGATGAGGGATAAGAGTGGGAAGGAAACAAGATATTTCCCTAACAACCACACAAAGAAGTATTTACACACACCAAACAGTATTCTTAACAAAATGACCATTACAATGCCCTTTATGTAACTGGTTAGATGATTGTAGCTTGCATTAATGACTACCTTCTCCCACTTTCTATTCCGTATTCCCCTGCCTTTAGCAAGCACCTCAGCTGGTTGTGGTTCTTTAACTGGTAGAGAGACCCAAACCGTCATTCTTGAAGGATCTGAGGTATTAGTAGTCCTTCCAGTATTGGGTTGTAGTTTTCCATTGACATTAATCACAGGGCATGGAAATTCTATGAGACATCCTGAATGATCTCCTGTATTCCAGACATACTCTTTCTTACCTCTACTGTGGAGTACCAGTCGAGTTTCCACTGGGGAGTCAGTATCGCTCACCCCTGCCAACCCAGTAACTCCTTCTTTGCCTGTTGATTCAGAAGCATGTGGAACCCGGGGTGACTCAGCTGCAGTCTTAAGTTTCACTCAATGGAATAATTGTTGTGTCGATGGAATAAATGTGAAAGCATTCCTCCCTCTGGAATTAAGACTTCTAGGCTACCAAATCATAAGACCATGGGAACAGGAAGCAACAATTTTGCTAGTGGGTCTTTTAGAAGTAGTGAGTGGTGCCTCTCCCTTTCCATCCCTTAATTCCTAGACCTGTGAATTCTGTGCGTGGGAGAAACCGCACCATATATTGGATGTTGATTCATAGGCTGTATAGTTTTCTGGAAAACCTTACCCCTGCTCTACAAGGTATTACCACCTTACTGGCCCCGTCGCTCAGCCTTCAAAAGGTCATTTCATCATTCCGTCAGACCAGGTGTTTCATAATGGTGGGAAACAGGTTAAGAGTGTGTGTGTGTGTGTGTGTGTGTGTGTGTGTGTGTGTGTGTGTGTGTGTGTGTGTGTGTGTGTGTGTGTGTGTGTGTGTGTGTGTGTGTGTGTGTGTGCGTGCGCGCACGCCCACTCAGACATGTCCAGCTCTTAAAGACCCCATGGACTGTAATTCCCCAGGCTCCTCTGTCCATGGAATTTTGCAGGCAAGAATACTGGGATAGGTTGCCATTTCCTACTCCAGGGGATCTTCCCGACTCAGGTATTGGTCCTGCATCTCTTGCATCGGCAGGCAGATTCTTTACCAACTGGACCACTCGAGAAGCTCTTATGTTAAGAATAGTGAGTTCCATTTAACCTGCGATATCCTCCTGTGTACTTTGAATCATCTCTAGATTACTTATAATACCTAGTACAAAGTAGATGTCATGGAAGTAATTATAAATACAGTGTAAATGATATGTGAATATCATTGTATTTGCCAATACATGGGAAAATCAAACTTTGCTATTTGGAACCTTCTGGAATTTTTTTGTTTTTAGTATTTTTGATTCAGGGTTGGTTAATCTGAGGATGTAGAACGTGAAGATATGAAAGGCCAACTGTGTTGGTTATTTGAGTATGGTAACATAATTTTCTGATTACCAACATAATGAATTAGTTGTTAAAATTTTGCATTTTGAAATAGTAAATGCCCTCAAAGATACCCACACAAATCAAGAAGTAACATTGATGACACTGTTTTTTTCTCTGGAAGTTTCAGTTTACATAGGAAAGATGCAGTTCTTTGTCATAGAAAATTGTATACCTACTCTGTCATTTGAGAGAACAATTTGTACTTTATTAAGCAGAGTGTTGGAATTGATATTTTTCAGTTTTACAGTTCTTAATGTTGGCATATTGATTTTCTTTGCAGGTTTTCTTTAGGTGATGCTCGGAGGCCTCTTCATGAAACGGCAGTTTTGGTAGAAGATGTGGTGCACACTCAGTTAGTTAATCTGGTAAGGGCATATCAGCCTATTTGGTAGCTCTGCTCTGTGTTCTGCTTATACTGGCAGTGAAACCCAACAGTTTTTTAAATTTCTTTTTTAAAAAACATTTCAAATTCTTTCTTGTCATCTCTATTGAGATATAATTTTCATGTAACAAAATTTCACCAGTGCATGATTCTAAGAGTTTTGTCAACTGAGTATTGTTATGTGACTAGCAGTGCAGTCATTATATAGAAATATTTCCATCATCCAAAAACATTCCTTTGTACCCCTCACTCTTTTCTCCCACTCCTGATAACGCTGGTCTGTTTTTCAATCATTATATCAGTGTACTTTTTTTAGAACTTAAAAATGATCTTTTGCTCTGTATTTGAGATGTATGAAGAATTGCACAAATAGTACAGGTAATTCTCAGGTAGCAGTCAGCTTCCTCTGTTAACAACTTGCATAACTGTACTACAGTTACCAAAACCAGAAATAACATTGGTATCATACTGTAATAAAATTACCAACCTTATTTGAGTTTCGTCAGTTTTCCCCTTAATGTCACTTTTCTGTTCCAGGATCGAGTCCAGGGTAACTCACTGCAGTGATCTGCCAGGTCTTTGTGGTCTACTGTCTGTGATCGGTCTTTTCTGAGTATTTCATGACGTATATATTTTTGAAAATTGCGAAACAGTCATTTTGTAGAGTGCTCTTCTTTGTCAGTTGGTCTGATACTTTCTTATGGTTAGAATGTGACTGTGCCGTTTTGGTGGTAATCAGAGAAGTGATGGACTTCTCTGCGTATCATGTCAATGGATTCATGTTGTTGATGTTTTTACAATTTTAACCTTGATAACTTGGATAAGGTGTTATGTGCTGAGTTTTTCTGCTATGATGAGGTTACTTTTTTTTTTTCCTATTTTTGTTAATAAGTGTCTTGTGGGAGATATTTTATGACTATGCAAATACTCTTTCTCTGAAAAAAATTGCTTATTTAACATTCACCAGTGGGTATATGCTTTTCTTTTCCTTCTTTCCTTTTATCTTTTTAAGTTGCAATTATTCTGAAAGGAATAGCTATCCTTTATCACCATTACTTAATAAATGTTTAATGTACATATGTATAGACTAATGTATACTTAAGTTTTGCTCTTATAATCATTATGTAATAATATTTTTATTTATTTTTATTGCTCAGTTTGTTCCAGCATTGGCCATTAGAAATGATTTCGCCTCCTCTCCTCATTTTCCCATCAAGTCTTTGGTCCTGTATCTCCTCAATGTTAGGCATGTCAGTCCTTTGCTTGGGGCATATGCTACAGGTATATTCTTCTGCTGTGCAGTTTTCTTTTGACTTTGTTTTTATGACAAAAAACATAAAACATGTTTCTGGGGGCATGCAAGTATTTTTATTTTAATGTAGTCAAATGCATCAATATTTTATTTCCTTTGTATTTTGAATTATAGTTAGTAACATTTTTCTTATGCTGATTTTTAAAGAGAAATTCATCCATACTGTCTTCTAGTACCTGTGTGTTCATTTTTAACATTTAGTTTCCTAACTATCATCATTGATTAGAAAGTACCTACTTTCAAGATTTGAAATGCCTCTGTCTTTATTAAATTAGCATGTATATTGGGGTCTATTTCTGATTTCATGTTCTGTGTGTTGAAGTGTTAGTTGCTCAGTCATGCCCCACTCTTTGTGACCCCATGGACTGCAGCCAACCAGGCGCCTCTGTCTATGGGATTCTCCAGGCAAGAATACTGGAGTGGGTTGCTATTTCCTTTTCCAGGGTATCTTCCCTACCCAGGAATCGAACCCAGATCTCCTGCATTGCAGGCAGATTCTTTACCAACTGAGCTATACCAGTGGTTTGTCTATGCATGTGCTAACATAACATTTTTAATTGTAGAAGTTTTATGGTATATCTTAAAGATTCTCATGACTATATACCCTTTTTAATGTTATCTCATTATATTCCTGATTATTCTTATATGTTTATTTTTCCATATGAACTTTAGTTTTAAAATTTCTAGCTCTGTAAAATAGCTTGTTGGTATTTTTATCAAGATTGTGTGAACTTTTAAATCAAGTTAAAGAAAACTGTATCTTAATGTTGAATCATTCTAAGGAAAGGGAATGTCTACGTTTTGCCAAGACTATTTTTATGTCTTTCATGAGTGTTTTGATATTTTTCTTCTATAGGCTTCATGTATTTCTTAGTAGATATATTCCTAAGTATTTAGTCTTCTTATTTGCTATTGGAAATAGGCTTTATCTGTAATTACATAATGACTGAAAGCATCTAGAATTTACTGAAATACATAAATCTGTCTCAGGAAGCTGAGCAAACTCCAAAAAAGGATAAGCCCAAAGAAATGTATGTTCAAACTGCTGACTATGAGAGACATAGTAAAAATCTTAAAAGCACCCAGATTTATTACTATAGGGGACCAATGATTTGAAGGACCACAGAATTTTCATGAAAATACAAAGACTAGGAGGCAGTAGCAGAACAGATTTAAAGTACTGGATTCCGTTTTCTCCACATCCTCACCAGCACTTGTTATTTCATATCTTTTTCATAATAGCCCTACCCAGGTATTGATGTAAAACAGACACATAGATCAATGGAAAAGAATTAGAATGCTGAAATATCCCACATGTACAGAGTCAATTAATGTACAAGGAAAGTAAACAAAATTGGAGTTTTTGTTTGTTTTCTTTGGGGCTTCTCAGGCGGCTCAGGGGTAAAGAATCTGCCTGCAGTACAGGAGTCATGCGGCAGCCTCGAGTTTGAGCCCTGGGTCAGGAAGATTCCCTGGAGAAGGAAATGGCAACCCACTCCAGTATTCTTGCCTGGAAAATCCCGTGGGCAGAGGAGCCTGGAGGGCTATAGTCCATGGGGCTGCAAAAGAGTTGGGCATGACTTAGTGATGAAAACAAACTATCAAAAAGCCAAAATTGGAGAGCTGCATGCAAAAGAATGAAATTGGATACTCTTTTACACTATACACAAAAGTTAACTCAAAATGGATTAAAGAGTCAAATGGAAGACCTGAAACCATGAAATGCCTAGAAGAAAACATAAACCAATGCCTTGACATAGGTCTTGGTGATGATCTTTTTAATCTGACAACCAAAACAAAAGCAGAAATAAAAGCAAGTGAAACTATATCAAACTAAAAAGCTTGTGCACAGGAAAGGAAACCCTCATAAAATGAAAAGATAACCTACTGAATGAGAGAAAATGTTTGCAAATCATATATCTGATAAGGGACTAATATTCAAAATATATAAAGAACTTACACAACTCAGCAGCAAAAAATAAACAATCCGATTAATAAAATGGGAGGAAATCGAAATATTTTTCCAAAGAAGACATGAAAATGGCCAACATGTCCCTGAAAAGCTGCTCACCATTATTAACCATCAGGGCAATGCAAACCTAAACCAATGACATACCACGTTATACCTGTTGGACTGGCTTCTGTCAAAAGACCATAAACAGCAAATGTCGGTCAGGAGGTAGAGAAGGGGAAGCCTTGTGCATTGTTAGTGGGACTGGAAATTGGTGCAGCCACTGTGGAAAACAATATGGAGGTTACTCAGAAAATTTAAAACAGAAATACCATATCATCTAGCAATTCTAGTTCTGGTTATTTATCCAAAGAAATGAAAACACTAACTCAAAAAGACATATGCACATCCAAGTTTATTTGTAGTACCCAGGATATGGAAACAAGGTATGTATTCATAGGTGGATGAATGGGTAAAGAAATTGTGGTGTAGCTACACAATGGAATATTATTGAGCCACAAAAAATAATGAAATCTTGCCATTTGCAGTACTATGAATGGACCTCATGGGTGTTATGCTAAGTGAAATAAGGCAGACATAGAAAGACAAGTACCATAAGAGCTCTCTTTTAACGAATCTAAAATAAAAATAAATTAAGCTCATAGATACAGAGAAACAGATTGGTGGCTGCCAGTGTCAGGGAGTGGAATGGAATGAACGGTTTTGGTTTTTGTTTTAGTTTAAATAAACTGTTGTTTTTTATTTTAAAAATAAACTAATTTTTAAAACATTATCATAACTGATAATTGTAGTATTCACACAGATATAAGTTTGCACAACTCTAGTCTAGAGTTCTTCATGCTTTTGTATATACTCGTCTCTATAAAAAACATACTTTCAAATCTTTCATAGGAGTCAACATATATTTGTTAAACTTAACTGAGGAAAGTAAGCATCAGGATAGAGGTAATAAACTCTTGAGCTATACAAAGATATAGCATAGACTCTTTTAAAATTTCACTTGCAGTATATTAAGATACAAATTTAGTTGCCAACATTTTTAAATTAGATCACTTTTTTACAAAAACAGGATTTCTGGCTTCTCTTGAAACATTAGAATTGGAATGTTTGACAACATAGGTATGAATTTTGAAATGGAAATCTGAGCTTGGGAACCACTTCTACCTGTAGTCTTTTCACGGACTGGTTTTTAGCCAGTAAAAACCAGAAAATACTTAGCCAGAAAAGTATTCAGCACTGATGGAGTTATACAGCGTATTGTTGCTGTATTTCCCATCTCCAATTTCAGTTTTTCAAAAAACTCATACTTTTTAATTTTGGAAGAAAATGATGTTTTTTAAAGGAACTTTTCTGGAAGAACTGTGAGAACAGTATTATGTCCATCTCTGCTGTTCATACACAAAAATAATAAAGAAGTTTTTTGTGTTATATGCTTTTTTTCTCCCATGACTTAGTGCTGTTAATGCAAGAGTGATCTGTGAAATGCTTTGATAGTGTACTATCAAAGGTAATACCGAATATAGAAGAAACCAGAAGAACTTGTTCTCTTTTCCTGAAGGCCCTTACTTAATACCTTAATCTGAGACTTTCAGTTCAGTTCAGTTGCTTAGTTGTGTCTGACTCTTTGTGTCCCCATGGACTGCAGCATACCAGGCTTTCCTGTCCATCACCAACTCCTGGAGCCTACTCAAACTCATGTCCATTGAGTTGGTGATGCCATCCAACCATCTCATCCTCTGTTGTCCCCTTCTCCTCCTGTCTTCCATCTTTCCCAGCATCAGGGTCTTTTCCAATGAGTCGGTTCTGCGAAACAGGTGGCCAAAGTATTGGAGTTTCAGCTTCAGCATCAGTCCTTCCAATGAATATTCAGGACTGATTTCCTTTAGGATAGACTGGTTGGATCTCCTTGCAGTCCAAGGGATTCTCAACACCACAGTTAAAAAGCATCAATTCTTTGGTGCTCAGCTTTCTTTATAGTTCAACTCTCACATCCATACATGACTACTGGGAACATCACAGCTTTGACTAGATGGACCTTTGTTGACAAAGTAATGTGTCTGCTTTTTAATATGCTGTCTAGGTTGGTCATAACTTTTCTTCCAACGAGCAAGCGACTTTTAATTTCTGGCTGCAGTCACCGTCTGCAGTGATTCTGGAGCCCCCCCAAAATAAAGTCTCTCACCATTTCTGTTATTTCCCCATCTATTTGCCATGTAGTGATGGGACTAGATACCATGATCTTACTTTTCTGAATGTTGAGTTTTAAGCCAACTTTTTCACTCTCCTCTTCCACTTTCATCAAGAGCCTCTTTAGTTCTTCTTCGCTTTCTGCCATAAGGGTGGTGTCATCTTCATATCTGAGGTTATTGATATTTCTCCCAGCAATCTTGATTCCAGTTTGTGCTTCATCCAGCCCAGCATTTCGCATGATGTAGTCTGCATGTAAGTTAAATAAGCAGGGTGACAATATACACCCTTGACATACTGCTTTCCCAATTTGGAACCAGTCTGTTGTTCTATGTCTAGTTCTAACTGTTACTTCTTGACCTGTATACCGATTTCTCAGGAGGCAGGTCAGGTGGTCTGGTATTCTCATCTCTTTATGAATTTTCCACAGTTTGTTGTCATCCACATAGTGAAGGGCTTTGGCGTAGTCAATAAAGCAGATGTAGATGTTTTTCTGGAACTCTCTTGCTTTTTCGATGATCCTGTGGATGTTGGCAGTTTGGTTCTTCTGCCTTTCTAAATCCAGCTTGAACATCTGCAAGTTCACGATTCACATACTGTTGAAGCCTGGGTTGGAGAATTTTGAACATTACTTTGCTACTGTGTGCAATTGTGCAGTAGTGTGAGCATTATTTGGCATTGCCTTTCTTTGGGATGGGAATGAAGCTGACCTTTTCCAGTCCTGTGGCCACTGCTGTGTTTTCTAGATTTGCTGGCATATTGAGTGCAGCACTTTCACAGCATCATCTTTCAGGATTTGAAATAGCTCAACTGGAATTCCATCACCTCCACTAGCTTTGCTCATAGTAATGCTTCCTAAGGCCCGCTTGACATCACATTCCAGGATGTCTGGCTCTAGGTGAGTGGGAGTGATCACACCATCATGATTATCTGGGTCGTGAAGATCTTTTTTGTACAGTTCTTCTGTGTATTCTTGCCACCTCTTCTTAATATCTTCTTCTTCTGTTAGATCCATACCATTTCTGTCCTTTATTGTGCTCATCTTTGCATGAAATGTCCCCTTGGTATCTCTAATTTTCTTGAAGAGATTTCTGTTCTTTCCCATTCTTTTGTTTTCCTCTGTTTCTTTGCATTGCCCACTGAGGAAGGCTTTCTTATCTCTCCTTGCTATTCTTTGGACCTCTGCGTTCAAATGGGTATATCTTTCCTTTTCTCTTTTGCCTTTAACGTCTCTTCTTTTCTAAGCTATTTGTAAGGCCTCATCAGACAACCGTTTTGCCTTTTTCCATATTTTTCTTGGGGATGGTCTTGATCACCCTCCGTCATGAACCTCTGTCCATAGTTCTTCAGGCACTCTATGAGATCTAATCCCCTGAATTTATTTGTCACTTCCACTGTATAATCGTAAGGGATTTGATTTAGGTCATACCTGAAACTTAAAGGGAAAGAAAATCCAAAACATATAGTTTAAAATCTGTATAAAACTTCTGACTGTAATCGAGAGCATGTTAGATTATTAAAGCCACAGGATTTTTCTTTGTTAATTTTTATTGGAGTATAGAATGGCACAGTTGTAAAGTACCTGCCTCCCAATGCAGGAGATTCAAGAGGATGTGGATTTGATCCCTGGGTCTGGAAGATCCCTTGGAGTAGGAAATAGCAACCCCCTCCAGTATTCTTGTCTGGAAAATCACATTGACAGAGGAGCCTGGCAGGCTGCAGTCCATGGGTCTCAAAGAGTCAGGCACGACTGCTCCCGTGTGCGCACACACACACACAGTTACTTTACAGTGTTTTGTTAGTTTCTTGCTGTGCAGCAAAGTGAATCAGTCATACGTGTCCATATATACACTCTTTGTTAGATTTCCTCCTGGTTTAGGTCACCACAGAGAGTAGAGTTCCCTGTGCTGTAGTAGTTTTTCTATCAGTTATATCTTTTATACGTGTATGCTTAGTCACTCAGTGGTGTTAGCAATTTTATTATTACTAACTTTCTGTAAGTTAGTAATAGTAACTGGTTACTATTATAATGGATTATGATAAGATAACAGGGCTGTTTAATATCATGATTTAGATTAGAATGTTCTTCCAGGTTTTCCAGAAAGATGCAGACATTTTCATATCCTAATCTTCCATCTTCTCCCACTCCACAGGGTGAGCTACACTTATGCTTGAAGTAGGTGGAGATTTATGCCAATTTGAAATTGTGTGACAGACTTGCCCTTATGATTGCTGTCAATAATAACATCTTTTCAAGTTCCCAAACTGTCATGATGTCTGATGACTACATAGCTTCTTTCATTTTTTTTTAGTTCATTCAAAGTTAAATATCAGGGGACCCTTTTCATTTTATGCCTAGAGTATAACTATCTACCATTCCACTTCAAAATCACATTGGATTTCCACTATGTATTCTACCAGGCAACTAGTAAGCTCTTTAGTCTGTTGTACTGTGTTTTCACATCAGAACCAGTTTCTCAGGGTTATTCTGAAGGTCTTTAGTTATGAAAACTAATAGCAAATTTGTGTGTCCAAAGTGATTGCTTACATCTCCCATCTGTATTAGCATTCACTGAGTCGTGTCTTCCCCACTCCGCTTACTTGTACTGCTTTTTCATTGGACAGTTTATCTTCCTGGTGGATAAATGCAGGGCACTTGTTCCGTTCTCATCACCACTTCTGTGGGACTGTCACTTAGGTCACCTCAGCCATGGTTTATGAGTATGTTTTAAAATAGTAATAAGAGTTTCCTGTGCAGAACTTCAATTGTTAGGGTTATCAAAATAGGACAAACTAATATAATTTGTGATTGCATAAAATAAAGGAAGTAGAGGTACCATGGGGACCTAATGAATCACAAAGTGGAAACACTCTTCTCGCTGACTAAACATTCAGACTTTGTGCTAAGTCAGAGCATGGAGATGTAGCTCAGCAAACTGGAACACCATCTGTGTTTACATGGATGGGACAGAGAAGTTCACAAATACCCTCTGGGAAAAAAATTCTTGGCTTATTTGTCTGTTTCTACTGTTGAGGAAATGAAGTACCACTTATTTAGCATAAATGTTCTGAAAGCACACCTCCTTTGTGGGATGCACGCAACATGTGCACACATATACACAGAGTGGCTCAAAATATAGAACATAGTATGTCATGAAAAAGTGATTGGCTTCCTTCTTTTTTTCTTTTTAAAGAATGTACTGTGGAAAGTTTAATAATTGTTTTGAACAGTACTTGTTTCTGATTGATTGTTCTTAATGTTTTCTATTTAATTCTATTTTCTCTCATGTGTTACTACCTCATGCCTTAAGATATAGTATTATATTTCCTCTTTTTAAAAAAATAACATCTGTATTGCAGCTGACAGATATTTAGTTTTTAATCTGCTACACAAAATGGGCATATTCTCAGTGGACTGCCTATTTAGTTATATCTTTCCATCAGTTCCCTTGGGTAGTTTGCCACAGCATAACCTTGAGGACCACCAACAAGGAAAGAATTTCTCTACTCTCAACATATCTTTTATTTTTATATCTTTTATATCTTTATTTTTCCTGCTTTAGTATACTCATTCTACTTGTTGTTGTTGTTCAGTTGCTCGATTGTGTCCTATTCTTTGCAACCACACGGACTGCAGCACACCCGGCTTCCCTGTCCTTCACCATCTCCTGGAGATTGCTCAGATTTTTGTCCATTGAGTTGGTGATGCCGTCCAACTATCTCATCCTCTGTTGTGCCCTTCTCCTCCTGCCCTCAATCTTTCCCAGCATCAAGGTCTTTTCCAATGAGTCGGCTCTTCTCATCAGGTGACCAAAGTATTGGAATTGCAGCTTCAGTCCTTTCAATAATAAATAATTCAATAATAGTCAGTTTGATAATTAGGGTCAATTTCCTTTAGGATTGACTGGTTTGATTTCCTTCCTGTCCAAGAGACTCTCAAGAGTCTTCTCTGACACCTCCGTTTGAAAACATAAAGTCTTCAGTGCTTAGCCTTCTTTACTGTCCAACTCTCACATCCATACATGACTACTGGAAAAACGATAGCTTTGAATATATGGACATTTGTTGGCAAAGTGATGTCTCTGCTTTTTAATACACTGTCTATATTTGTCATAGCTTTTCTTCCAAGGAGCAAGCATCTTTTAATTTCATGGCTGCAGTCGCCATCTGTAGTGATTTTTGGCGCCCAAGAAAATAAAGTCTGTCACTGTTTCCATTGTTTCCTCATCTGTTTGCTGTGAAGTGATGGGACCAGATGCCATGATCTTAGTTTTCTGACTGTTGAGTTTTAAGCCAACTTTTTCACTCTCGTCTTTCACCTTTATCAAGAGGCTCTTTAGTTCTTCTTGGCTTTCTGCCATTAGGGTGGTGTCATCTGCATGTCTGAGGTTGTTGCTATTTCTCCCCATAATCTTGATTCCAGCTTGTGATTCATCTAGCCCAGCATTTTGCATGATGTACTCTGCATATACGGTAAATAAGCAGGGTCACCATATGCAGCCATGACGTATTCATTCTACTACTAGAATGTTATTCTGCCAATAGTCAATTTTTGAATTCAAGGTAAGAGAATCTCAGAGTATACACTGTTTACAGTTCCAGTAAGTTTAAGGCAGCGTTTCATATTACATGGTTTTCTTAGCAGAGTTATAAAACAGCACCTCGCCTCCTTTCCATGAGTGTCAAGGCTTTTCCTTTAGTAGCTTCATTTATTTCCTGCTGGTCAGCTAGAATCCTGTTATCTAACTCAGACTAAGCTCTATTAGCTACTTGGCTCCTGTGCCAAGTTTGGATTTCTGACCTGTGCTTAAAGTTTCACTTCTGGCTGAAATTCCTATTAAATGCCTAGTGCATAGTTTCCAAGAATTTCAGATTTACCAAAGACAGGCAGTCCCTTCATAAAATATCCTCTCTCCAGATTGATTTGCATCACTGAATTAAAATAGGTACAGATTTGTGCCAACTAGAAATTGTGTGACTGACTTGATATTTTATGCTATCAATAATATGCTTTTGATAGTATCCATTTTGAGTGCATTAAAAAAAAACACCATGTTTTTGATTACTGTATAGCCACTTTGAATTCCCTGTTTACTCACAGTTAAATATCATAAAGGTCTTTTTGTTTTATACATAGAATATAATTATCTAGCATTCCATTTAAATGTCATACTAGACTTTCACTATATAAATTTATCAGCCAACTAGTAAACCATGTAGTCTGTTGAAATTTGTTTCAATATATGAATTGGTTTTCAGAGTTATTCTAATAATCTTTAATTACATAAATTAGATGAGAATAAGCTTTGCCTGTATGAAGAGGGACTGACTGGCCTCCCATGGGATGAGCAGACAGTGAGCTCTCCTTCTCTGTTTCTACTTGTAATGCCTTTTACTTTGGCAAACATCTCCCCACTGCTCTATTCTCAGCCATCAGATTTTGTGTTCTCTCCTGTATCTGAATCAAGAAATTGTTTTCAGACTCCTACCCTCCACTCCAGTATCTTTCCCAAGGTCTTTGAAAGTCTTTTATTTATTTGTAACCCTAGATCTTTTAATGGAGTTGCTATTTCTCTTGATAAATGGAAAATTATCCAGAGAAAAAGGAAATAAAAATCAGTTAACATGTACTGTGTGCCAACTGATACCCTAAAAAAATTTTTATATATTATTTTGTTGTAGATATATAGTCTGTTTTCCAGGGTTAAAAAAAATCACATTATTATTTCAGTATAGCTTTTTAACTTAGTTTAACACAATTTAACTCTGCCTTATATGAGTTTGAGTAAACTCTGGGAATTGGTGATGGACAGGGAGGCCTGGTGTGCTGCGATTCATGGGGTTGCAAAGAGTTGGACACAACTGAGCAACTGAACTGAACTATGTGTTATGTAGATATAATATACACCTTTATTTCTCAGATCCCAGTATTACATATTAGTCTACACTTAAAAATATATAATAGTTCATTTTTTAAAATGTTTTTATCCCTTCAGATACTCACATTCATCCTCATTTTTATTAGGGATATTATTTTACTGATTGTGATAGGGAGCAGTTTGTTTATGCTGATAGTTTCAAATGTTTCTAGTCATTTTTATGTCTCTTGATGAATTTATAAATCACATTCTCTTTCTTAAGAATGCACTGACCATCTTTAGATACTTCTCTAGAGTAAGTTGAAATTCTGTCACAGAGATACTGTGAAACTCAAAAGATGTTATTTATGTTTGAATATTGATACAAAATTGATTTTAAATTTTTTAAAAGAGTGAAAAGAGAAATAAGGTCTTCCAAATAAACGTTTCAATTAGAAAAGGCTTAAGAAAACATATTAAGAATGTGAGACTAATTGAGACTAATTTTGAAAATTTAATGTTTTATTATCAGTAGAATCTTACTGACTTTGCACTTCTAATCCAGCTAAAAATCTGACAGTGGGGAACAGAAGGGCAGTAGACTTCACTAAAATCATCCTCATTCTTAGTGGTTTTAATCTTAAAGTTTATAGATTTTTCTTTTTTCCGATAGAGTAGATGCAGCAGAAAGGTGAGGATCAAGGCAAGTAGTTACCAAGACAGGTGCCGATAAGCAGCAGCAAGAGGTCGTGAAAGTGTTGGAGCTAAGAGAAAATGATTGCTTTAAAAACAAAATTATAGGAATCTAATTGGTCTTAGAATACAGTTTATAAATTATGTTCCAGAAAGTATGTATTGAAATACCTAACATCTCCTAATAAATTTTGTTGGTTGCAGAGACAACCACTCTTAAATATAACAAGCATGATGATTAATACTCAAAATGAAGGCTTGAAACAAGTAGAAAAAGTTGATACATTCAGAATACTCTTTAGAAAGTAAAGATAGCATGTGATACGCTTAGAAAGATGTCTCTCAATAATAAAAGTTTATTTTTTTTAAATCTGGAAATTTAGTTATATATAATATAGCATATATTTCTTAAAAGCTCAAAAACCTTTCCCCCCCAAAACTTTGTATAAGAATGTGTTGATTTAGCAATTCCTTAATGAAATTTTTCAAATATATTTTCTTTTTAAAGTTTCAATCTATGCACACACTGACAGAATGACATCTCTTAAAATCAACATTTTACTTAATATTTACAGTAAACCTGGAGAGTTAAAAAATATCTTCATTTTGTAGGCATGGAAACTGAAGAACAGAAAGATTAAGCAACTTGACAAAAGTCACATAGGTTATAAAGTAGGAGATGTGAAATTCAAATGATTTCTTCTTCAGAGAGTTTGGGGAGGATGAAAAATTCTGATTCTTTTATGGATACTTAGTGGTTGAATTTACTGTGTATCTCTAAGGTCCCTTCTAATTTTGAGTATTCTGTGATTCTCTGCAGTGAAGAGTATTGTTCCCAGAATAGATTCATATTCCGCAGAACGTTCACAGAGAATAGTGAACAAAAAGAAATGGTTAGTAGAGGGGAGTCCCAAGATAAAAAAGCAGAATCTTCTTTTCTTGTGGAAAATAAAACTTCAGTATCAAGTCTCTGTTAAAGATATCCCATATTTTAAATCTGTAAAGAGAAAAAGTAACATTCTTCTATGTGAGAAATGGTCATTATAACCAGTAAAAAATTCTCAGCATGATGAATAATTTTATAACGTTAAAGTGGCATCATTTGATAGATCTCTGGACAAAGGTAATTAAATGTTAAGAAAGAAGAGATTAAAATATACTCAAAAAAGATATTTAAAATGTGAACTTTTCTGGGAATTTACCATTTGCTGCTTGTTGATCATTGGCTTTAAGAAATTAAGTTCTAGACGTCATCAGGAGTAGTATTCCAATTTTTAAATGTCAGATAAATTGCCCAGAACTCAAATTTAGCCATTGGTTTATATGAAATCTCCTTGATCAAGCTATGTGGATTTCTAATTGGAATATAAATGTTTCTTAAATGTGTACTGGAGAAAGGAATGAAAAAGAAGGTTGGGACTAGATATTCAAGGTCATTAAATTTCAAACTGAGAAATTTTTAAGTAATTCTCTTGGTAGCTGGGGGCATTGAAGATTTTAGAAAGCAGCATAGTTAGGAAAGTGAATAGAATAACCAGGCTGTTTTATATAGGACAGTGAAGGACTCAAGATGCCACTTCCAGAAAGGTTTGTTTGAAGAATGCTGAAATATTAATATTTAGGCAGGAATGTTACCACCTCTGAGTTGGATGGTGACAGGTTTCTGTACTATATTTGCTGTCTGTAAACAGTAATCTATTTTGTCTATAAATTAAATCCCATATCTGTAAGAATAAACAAATTCAAAACAAAATACCAATCAAATCTGTTATGACAGACATCGGTGTTTATCTGAATAAAAAATTAATAGAAGTATGATTTCTTAGTACATTCAGATGTACCAATTTGACATATTCTCACTTACTAATCACTGTTCTAAGTGCGACTCTCCTGCAAAACCCACAAGAATTTTTGAACCTTCAGTTGGGAAATGCTGGTGGACTGGAAAGCTTTTGGAGACATATCCCTGGGTTTGAATTCTGGCTTCATAACTTGCTAGTTATGCAACCTTGAGCATTATTAGTCTTTCTGAAACTTGGTTTACTCATCTGTAGGAATGTGCCTACTTCATGGGCATTGTATAAGATGATGTATATAAGTGATTTAGCACTCGATACTGTTGATGAAAACATGACTTCATTAATGCCAGCCATAAATTTAATCATAATTCTATACAATTGGAATAACACAGTGTTGAAGGCAGACACTAAAGAGCCAACAGAGAGCTTGTATGTATTTCTGGGGCCACATCCCTGACTTTGAATATCACACTACATACAGTTCTGTCTTGATTTCTCCTACCTCTCACTTCTGGTATGCTTAGGTATCTTAAAATTCTCAGGTATTAGTTTTGGTAATTTGTTATATGTGGATTTCCCTGTTCCTTCCTTGTCTATCCCCATCTAACATTATATCCCTGAGAATAAATTGTTAGATACAAAGTGGTCTAAATTGCCTTTGTTTGAATCCTGGGGCATAGAAGACTTCCATAAACTTCATGCTTTCTCATCTTATGACTGCAACTCGAAATCGTAACTTAACTAGAAGTGAAAACAGGAGCACAGTGTTGACTGAAAGCATTTATTTTTCTCCATCAAATCCTTGAATGCTTTCCTAAATGATTTTTCAAGTCCCAACATTTTGTATTTTATTGTGACTACTATGTTTAGTTTTTTCCCTTTCCTACAAATGAATAACTTGCAGAATATTGTATGAAAAAGTTACCCAACATGCCTGAAAAACACATGGAAAGATTTACAAAGTAGGTAGTAACATGGAGCTGGAGAGATAGAACAGAGAAATGCATAAATGAATCAGTGAGAGAGGGTTTAGAGGACAGAAACCAAAGTCCACGCCCCCAAAATGAGCACTATGCTAATTTATTATATAATTATTACTGGGCCAGAATCAGTTATTTACTCTGACTATACCTTTTAAAATATGAGGCACTGTATTTATTATTATTATTGCTAATAATGATCTTTCAAAACAGGTTTTACTCTGAAGAGAAAGCTTTTTACCAAATATAAAGCTTTTTATCTGAAATATTGTTAGAGTTAATAGATGCAATTTTTATTATCAGTATTAGCATTTATGGGCTTCCTGGGGGCCACAGTGGTAAATGCAGGAGATGTCGGTTCAATCCCTCGGTGGGAAAGATCCTCTGGAGAAGGAAATGGTAATCCTCTCCAGTATTCTTGCCAGGAAAACCCACGCACGGAGGAGCCTGACAGACTACAGTCCATGGGGTCTCAAAAGAGGAGGGCATGACTGTGTGACTAAACAGTAGCAACAAATTAGCCTTCAGAGTTAAGTTATAAACTCTAGGTGCCAAGATTAGGGAAGAATCAGACATCCCTCCCGTGTTCTATTTTCTGTGAATCAAACCTTATGCATTTTACCTTCTAAAACCTTGGCATTTATGTAGGAGATTTCAGAGAAAAAGTTAAAATTCAATATTTTTAAATTAATCATCCAGCTTTATTATTTTTAAAAATAGTTTTTCCACCAACTGAAATCATGCAACATAATACTTCTAGGCTTATACCTGTATTTAACACCATTTTTCAAAATTTGTATCCTTAAAAGTAAAATTACTTGCTGTTCTTTATGTAACTGAAGTTACAAAAAAACTTGTAACTTCTAATAATCAGCTTAATCTGATATTAAACTCTTGATAGTTTTGGAACAAGAATTTTTGTTTGAAAGAAAGATTGGCTTGTTAAATGAATTATGCAATTATAAGTAAATGTGGTCACAGCTGTTTTTGATTTCTTTGTTATACACCTGATTGGAAACAAGTTTTTTAAAATATTTTTCCATTTCTTACACTGACACCTAGTGTTCACTCTTCCTGATATCTTAAATATCAAAATGTAGTTATTAATAGCTCTGAAACTATTTAATTATTAATAGCTCTGGAACTAGAATTACAAAAAACATGTTTTTAAGCAGTGCACCTGTTCACAAATCAATAACTCCTATTTCCAACACCAGTGAGATAGTTTTTCCTAGATATATATATGACTCAATTGCTGAGGCTGTTTTGACCACAGCAAAACTCAATGAAGGACAGAGTTTTAAAGGTGAGAGGAACTTAGGTGGATTTTAAAACCGAGATTCTTAAGACCCCCTTGCTTTGTTAGGTACACAGTTCCATCAGGTCCAAGGGGATAATTTTGTTTATGTGAGTTTGGTTCCTAGGCAATAGAGGTAACAAATCACATTTAGTTATGTAAGCATTGAAGATTTGATATTACTCGTTGGACAGGAATGAAGCAAGATTGAGTTGTTTCTTTTTTTTTTATTGAGGTATATTTGGCATACATTATATTAGTTTCACGTGTACAACATAATAGCAGCAAAATGATCACTACAGTTAAGTCCAGTTAACATTTGTCATCATACGTAGTTAAAAAAAATCTTTTTTTCTATTTCTCATGATGAGAACTTTTAAGATCTTTTCTATTAGCAACTTTCAAGCTTGCGATACAGTATTATTAACTATAGTTACCACGCTGTACAGTCTCTAATTTTTGGAATGGGTGACCTTGTGATATTATATGTTTACTATTTTTATGAATTCCTAAGGATGATTTAAGTACTCTAGTATTTCTGGTGATAAAGTTTAAAGATCTAGAAGATTAGTATCAAATTATCTGCAGTTAAGTAAACATGTATATATAAGTTGGGGAAAATTTATTTATGTAGTAAGCAATTGTTAAACCAGAAATCCAGGTGGTCAGTGCACATAGTGAAATTTATTCATTTTGTTTTTTATATATTTCATGAATGTAGGGTTGGTTAACTTGAAAATTTTAAATAAGTTTGAACATTTAATTTGCTTAAGTATTTACAGAGTCAGTGACAAAGAGTAAATTTCAAGTCATTCCTAATTTGCTACAGACTTCAGAGTGTTTGAATAACAAAATGTATCTTCAGTGAACTGTGATTTTTCTCATAAGTAAAAATCAAACATTTTAAACATAGGAGGTAATCATAATTGAATTAAATTTATTGTTAATAATTATGTTCTTAGGTAACCTAAGAACTTTGAAAGGGGAACTCTGTCTCATAAGCTATTTTTTATATATAGCACAACAATCTTTATTATATAATTAATATTCATAACTTAAATTTAATTATCATCTGCTATTTGATAGACCCTATTTTTGATGCAAGAGAAAAGTATTTAATGAGGTCTTTGTATTGTTTTGGTTAACAGAAAGATAAGACTAGAGAAATACAGAAAAAAATTAGAAAAGAATTTTTATTACCATTTCTGAATTTTTTATAATTTCCAGTATACTTGTCACATTATTTTAGGGGTTGAATTTCAGTACATTTCTCAAGTTGTGTTTTCAGGATTATCAAGTTCAGCTCCAGATCAACCAAGTTCTTGGAAAAGTGGTGCCCAGTCCCTTTAATTGTACTCTAACGCATGTGACATGAAAGGACTTTGTCAGATAAAACAAAAATGAGTAATGAAGAAGGTAACCATTGTGGAGTACATGGTTTTCCTTTGATTTAAATGGGTTGAAATTTTTAATTCAGAATATTAGCATACATTAATATTGAATGAAAACTAGAGTGGTAGTAAATTATGTCCATAAATATAGTGATTCACTGTGTAGAGATATTTCAGAATGTTTAATAAAATATTTCAGTTTTTCTCCTTTAAATCGGGACAGTAAAGTTTCAAATTACATTTTTTCCCAGAAGCTTAAAGACAGTGCATGTTGTGCTTTTCTACTTTGTAAGTTCGTCAGCACCCCTTTTATTCAAATCACTTGCTTCATGCAGAAGCCCAAATAAAATTAAAGAAAGGCATCACCCTTACATGTAACTGAGTGAAAGTTCACCTGGCTTTTTTCCCTTTCTGTTCCAGGTGCAAAAATTGGCTGAAACGGCTGGGACAGGCAGTTATGTTAGAATAGTTTCTGGTTTAATGTTTTATCAGGCCCAAGAGTAAAATATTCTACAACTACTGCAATTTTATATTGCTACTCCTGAGGTAGAACTCTGTTAAAAATAGTGTATAATTATGTGGATTTTGATATAAGTAAAATCCAGTCTCCTCAATTATGCTGTGTATAACAAGGTAGAGTTAGACTGGATGGAATTGTAGGCTTCACAGGGGTTCCATCATTCATTGATTCATCAAAGGTTTACTGATGAAACTTGGGAAAGCGCTCTCTCAGGCCTTGGTGATATAATGGCACACAAAGCCTCTGCCCTCATAGAGCTTGTATTTTGGTATTCAAGAAAGATAATGCATGAATAAATAATATAAAATAATAAATAAATGAATAAATAATAAACATAATTTATTTGGTGTTCAAGAAAGATAATAAATTAATAAATAATGTCAATAAATGAATAGATAATGTTAACTGCTATAAAGAAAATCATGACGGATAAGGAAAGGGAGATGTAAAGTTAGGTTACTTTGAGGGAGGTGAAATTTGAGCAAAAAAGTAAGTAATGTTAAATAAAGCACCATATAGCAGTTTAGGAGAAGATCATTCCAGACAGAGTGAACAGGAGGTATAAAGTTCCTAAGACTGGAATGTGCTTCAGAAGCAGAAATCTCAGGGTGTTTGGAGTGGAGGGAGTGGGGTCAAATGCTAGATGAGGAGATGCAGAATGTAGGCAAGGTCGTGATTTTGTAGGCATTGTGTTTCTCTGTGTCACTTTCACTTTCCAACTTTGTATAGGACAGAAGCTTTTAAAAGGTTTGATTGATAAATCTTGCTAAGGAGTTGCGTGTTGTTCAAAGTCTAATAGGAAACTCCTGAAGTTTATAAATAGGGAATGATTTGTGCTCTCAGTTACAGGTATTTTATTTATCTTCTAGAATTTGACTTTGAAACTAAGCACATGGGTTTCAAAAGTATTTTTGTCCAGGGGAAGTAAATTCACTGATTCTTTCATTTCATCATCTCATCATTTCATCATCACTGATTCTTCATGTACATCATTTGAAGTACAGTATTTTCAACCATGGGTACATTGTTGTACAATGGATCCCCAGAACCCCCTTGATGATTTAAGGTTTTTAAAAGATCACTCTAGCTGGCTATACGAGTTTCAGACTGGAAGCAGGGAGACTAACTAGTTAAGAAGCTTCTCATGTGGTTTGTGGTAGCTCGCACTGGTGGTGAGAAGTGATCCAGTCTGGCTTTATTTTGAAGGTATCATCAGCAGGACTTGCTCACAGACTGGATTATTAGATGTGAAGATAAGGAAGAAATCAAAGTGACGTCTAGAATGTTTGTCTGAGCAGCTAGATGAATAGTGGTTTGGGGCCAAAATTCAGCATTTATATGTTAAATTCACTGATTGTGTTAAAGTTAAGTAGCTGTTGTTCAGTTGCTCAGTTGTGCCCAACTCTCTGTGACTGCAGCACGCCAGGCTCCCCTTTCCTTCACCGTCTCTCAGAGCTTGCTCAAACTCATGTCTACTAAGTCTATGATGCCATCCAACCGTCTCATCCTCTGTTGTTCCCTCCTCTTCCTGCCTTCAATCTTTTCCAGCATCAGAGTCTTCTAATGAGTCAGTTCTTCACATCTGGTGGCCGGAGTATTGGAATTTCAGCTTCAGTCCTTCCAGTGAATATTCAGGGTTGATTTCCTTTAGGATTGACTAGTTTGATCTCCTTGCCATCCAAGGGACTCTCAAGAGTCTTCTCCAGCACCACAATTCAAAAGCATCAGGTCTCCGTGCTCAGCCTTCTTTATGATCCTGCTCTCACATCCATACATGACTACTGGAAAAAACATAGCTTTGACTATATGAACCTTTGTATAGTAGGGTAGTTGACAGTTAAGTGGAGGAGTCCAGTAGGCAGTTTAATAGAGGACTTGAATTCATGAGAGAGATTGGCACTAAAGATAAAAATTTTGGAGTCATTGGCATATAAATGGTATTTAAAGTCATAAGATAGTATGAGATCACTTAGGAAGAGAAGAGAAAAGACAGAGAGATGACTGGAGAGTAGCCGTGGGAGGTATCCCAACCTTCACACGTTAAAGCCATAAAAACTGAGCCAGGTGGTCCATACATACAAGCTGTAGAGTATCCTAGTAGCCAAATGAGGAAGACTTTTCAGATCCTGCTGAGAAGCTGACTAAAATGACGACTAAGTCTAAATCTAAGTGCATGCATCTGCTTAGTCATGCGTCTGTCTGACTCTTTGCGACCCAAAGGACTGTAGCCCTCAAGTCTTCTCTATTCATGGGATTTTCCCAGTGTGAATAACTGGAGTGGGTTGCCATTTCCTTCTCCTGGGAATGTTCCTGACTCAGGGATTGAACCCAAGTGTCTTGTGTCTCCTGCACTGCAAGCCGATTCTTTACTCCTTGAGCCAACTGGAAAGTTGATTACTGCATTAGATAAGATGTGACAAGAATAGGTCCAATTCAGTGGTGGGAGAAAAAAGTCTTTTTCAAATTAATTACCCAGAGACTTGCAGATGAGAAAGTGAAGGCAGATGTGATAGTCAAGCTAGAGAGGATTTTTGCTGTAAAATGTGCATTCCTCCTGACTTGCTCAGGAAGTCCTAGTTGGTGCCAATTTTTTTACCCAGCATCATTGTTATCACCATTCTATTCACAGTTAAAGACTGAGACAGGGTGTGGTATCAAGGGAGGAGTTTGTTGAACCTGACCAGGAGGGGACTGTGGCTCAGATCATGAACTCCTTATTGACAAATTCAGACTTAAATTGCAGAAAGTACGGAAAACCACTAGACCATTCAGGTATGACGTAAATCAAATCCCTTATGATTATATAGTGGAAGTGAAATAGATTTAAGGGACTAGATCTGATAGAGTGCCTGATGAACTTTGGACGGAGGTTCATGACATTGTACAGGAGACCGGGATCAAGACCATCCCCATGGAAAAGAAATGCAAAAAAGCAAAATGGTTGTCTGAGGAGGCCTTACAAATAGCTGTGAAAAGAAGACAAGCAAAAAGCAAAGGAGGAGAGGAAAGATATTCCCATTTGAATGCAGAGTTCCAAAAAAATAGCAAGGAGAGATAAGAAAGCCTTCCTCAGCGATCAATGCAAAGAAATGGAGGAAAACAACAGGATGGGAAAGACTAGAGATCTCTTCAAGAAAATTAGAGATACCAAAGGAACATTTTATGCAAAGATGGGTTCAATAAAGGACAGAAATGGTATGGACTCAACAGAAGCAGAAGATATTAAGAAGAGGTAGCAAGAATACACAGAAGAACTGTACAAAAAAGATCTCCACGACCCAGATAATCACGATGGTGTGATCACTCACCTAGAGCCAGACATCCTGGAATGCGAAGTCAAGTGGGCCTTAGGAAGCATCACTACGAACAAAGCTAGTGGAGGTGATGGAATTCCAGTTGAGCTATTTCAAATCCTGAAAGATGATGCTGTGAAAGTGCTGCACTCAGTATGTCAGCAAATTTGGAAAACTCAGCAGTGGCCACATGACTGGAAAAGGTCAGTTTTCATTCCAGTCCCAAAGAAAGGCAACACCAAAGAATGCTCAAACTACCACACATTTGCACTCATTTCATACGCTAGTGAAGTAATGCTCAAAATTCTCCAAGCCAGGCTTCAGCAATACGTGAACCGTGAACTTCCAGATGTTCAAGCTGGTTTTAGAAAAGTCAGAGGAACCAGAGATCAAATTGCCAACATCTGCTGGATCATCGAAAAAGCAAGAGAGTTCCAGAAAAACATCTATTTCTGCTTTATTGACTATGCCAAAGCCTTTGAATGTGTGGATCACAATAAACTGTGAGAAATTCTGAAAGAGATGGGAATACCAGACCACCTGACCTGCCTCTTGAAAAACCTATATGCCGATCAGGAAGCAGTGGTTAGAACTGGACATGGAACAACAGACTGGTTCCAAATAGGAAAAGGAGTATGTCAAGGCTGTATATTGTCACCCTGCTTATTTAACTTATATGCAGAGTACATCATGAGAAACGCTGGGCTGGATGAAGCACAAGCTGGAATCAAGATTGCCAGGGGAAATATCAACAACCTCAAATATGCAGATGACAGCACCCTTATGGCAGAAAGTGAAGAGGAACTAAAAAGCGTCTTGATGAAAGTGAAAGAGGAGAGTAAAAAATGGGCTTAAAACTCAGCATTCAGAAAACTAAGATCATGGCATCTGGTCCCATCACTTCATGGGAAATAGATGGGGAAACAGTGGAAACAGTGTCAGACTTTATTTTTCTGGGCTCCAAAATCACTGCAGATTGTGATTGCAGCCATGAAATTAAAAGACGCTTACTCCTTGGAAGAAAAGTTATGACCAAGCTAGATAGCATATTAAAAAGAGACATTACTTTGCCAACAAAGGTCTGTCTAGTCAAGGCTATGGTTTTTCCAGTGGTCATGTATGGATGTGAGAGTTGGACTGTGAAGAAAGCTGAGCACTGAAAAATTGATGCTTTTGAACTGTGGTGTTGGAGAAGACTCTTGAGAGTCCCTTGGACTGCAAGGAGATCCAACCAATCCATCCTAAAGGAGATCAGTCCTGGGTGTTCACTGGAAGGACTGATGCTGAAGCTGAAACTCCAATACTTTGACCACCTGATGCGAAGAGTTGACTGATTGGAAAAGACCCTGATGCTGGGAGGGATTGGGGGCAGGAGGAGAAGGGGATGACAGAGGATGAGATGGCTGGATGGCACACCATCCGGTGGACATGAGTTTGAGTGGACTCTGGGAGTTGGTGATGGACAGGGAGGCCTGGCGTGCTTTGGTTCATGGGGTCGCAAAGAGTCGGACACGACTGAGCGACTGAACTGAAGTGTTATTCTAATGGATCTAATAATATAAATGAAATCTTATAGTGTATATCCTTCTGAATCTAGCTGCTTTTGCTCATCATGTGAGATCCATCACAATTGTTGTGATGAATTGTTATTTATTCTCGTGCTCAATGGCATTCCGTTGTATAAATTTTTTAAAATTTATTTATTTTTAATGGTAGGATAATTGCTTTACATTCCTGTGTTGGTTTCTGCCATACATCAGTATGAGTCAGCCATAGGTATACATATGTCCCTTCTCTCTTGTACCTCCCTCTGCCCCACCCCATCCCACCCTTCTAGATTGTCACAGAGCATTGGTTTGAGCTCTGCGTCATACAGCAGATTCCCACCGGCTATCTATTTTACATATCATGATGGATGACATCACCGACTCAATGGACATGAGTTTGAGCAAGCTCCAGGAGTTGGTGATGGACAGGGAAGCCTGGCATGCTGCAGTCCATGGGGTCGCAAAGAGCTGGACATGACTGAGCAACTGAACTGAATGCATATGTTTCCATTCTACTCTTCCCATTCATTCCACCCTCCTCTTTGTCCACGAGTCCATTCTCTATCTCTGCGTCTCCATTGCTGCCCTGCAAATAGGTTCATCAGTACCATCTTTCTAGATTCCATATATATATGGGTTAACATACAGTATTTGTTTTTCTGTTTCTGACTTACTTCACTTTGTATAATAGGCTCTAGGTTCATCCACCTCATTAGAACCAACTCAAGTGCACTCCTTTTTATAGCAGAGGAATATCCCATTGTGTTATGTACCACACTTCGTTATCCATTCATCTGTTATTGGACATCTAGGTTGCTTCCATGTCCTAGCTTTTGTAAATAGTGCTGCATCCATTGTACAAATTCAGCACAATTAACTTATCAGTTTTAATTTTAGTAAATATTTGCATTAATCCAATTAGAGCTATTATTGATATTATTTTTGTACAGGTATTTTGATAAACATATTTTTGTTGGATATACTTAGGATAAGAATTTTAATATAGTATGATTTACTTTTCTAATACTCAATGTAAGTTATGTTAGCATACTATAAAATGATTTAATTTTTATTTCATTTTATAATTTAGACTTTCTCAGAAAGCAAAGTAATACCTTATTTTAAGTCTTTCCTTTGCTCAACTGTATAGAGTTCATCAGAATGTCTTATATTGAACTTTACGGGTACAGTGAGGGCTAAAACCTTTGAAAAGTTCCATATAGGATGCCTTCTGCCTTATTAGAAAGGTTATATATAGTCCAGCAGTGGGTATGATAAATTATGAAATGAATATACTACTAATGAAGATGTAATATATGAGATGTTATAGTTGTTCAATGAGGGAAAAATTAATTCTTCCTCTAAGAATCAGAAAAGGCCTTATGAAGGAAATAATTTTTGTGCTGGCTTAGGAATTAGTGATATCTGATCTCATAGAGACTGGAAATAATTTTGGAGTTAGATAGTGGAAGTTATAGATAGGAGAATAGTTCGAGAAAAATGAGCATTTCATTTTGAGGAGAATAATAGTACCCTTGAAGCAAAAGGAAATGAAATTAAAAAATCTAAGCTATGAGATCACATTTAAAAGAAATTGAGAGTCTCTTCAAGTTTTGACCTTATTTTTCATGCTGTTTTCAGATAATAGCCTAATATCAGTACATCAAATAGTTTGGGTCCAAGGGACTCTTACTGGGGCCTCTGGTAGGAAACAGGGCATTTAGACTCCCAGGGCTTGACTGTAAGTTAGCTGGTTGTAGGACATGGCATGGGTGCCTGGCATATGCAATAGGGAGCAATCCTTTTGCTCTGGACTGATTGTGAGTAATAAAACATTAATGTTCCTCAATAGGCTGCAGCTTAATCATTTTGACAGGAAAGAAGAGCTAATAACTAACAGTGTTTATGTAATTTTGTAAAAGTTTTGCCATGTATGCTAAATGTGACCTTATTGTACTCTTATAAAAGTACAACAGCATTCTGATGCTAAGGTCAAAGAGTCTTTGACTTTGCTGGCCAGCATTAGTTGGGAAGAGCCTATTTTTATCACAGAAAACATCAGAATCTCTGCCCATGTTGTTTTTTTTTTTCCCTTCTTACAGTGTATTCTTTATGATATCAGACACAGTAACAGGAAGAACATCTCCATCTGGTAACCATTACCTGTAGCTTGTATGTATCTTCTGGAAGTTAACTTTTAATGTTAAACAAAGGAAGCTGATCAAAACCAGCTGTAAAACCTTTGCATAGTTCATATTTTATACAGTCAGCATTAGGTTACCATTCACATAACTGCATATCTGAAGTTAAAAAAAAATAATAAGGTAAATCTTTTCCTTTTATTAAAATAAATGTAATCCTGATTTTATAGTTAACACAACTTTAATTGTTTTCCTGTTTGGCAGGGAAATTTAATGCAGTTGGTATCATTATGTATGTATTTTATACACCTTGGAGAAATAATGGCTCATTTATTGACTGTATGTGCCGCAATTAATATAGTTTGGATGTAGTCAAAATAAAAACAGTAGGTTGATATATAATTTTCTAATATAAAATTATGGGGTTAGTAGATGTAGAAACTTGCCAGCTAAACATATAACAGGCCATTAAATGTATTATGGGGACTAATTCTATAGATAATGAAAATTACTCTAGTAATACCCTCTCTGACACATGGCATTTATTATAATTCTAGATACATGCAAGCACAGTAACTTTAGATCATTATTATTTATGATAAAAAATGATTCAGAGAACTTTAAATCAAGATGACTTTTTCCTTTAATTAAATTCTGAAGAACTAAGAAATTTAGAAATATCAAAACATTCTGGACCATATTTTGCCTACTTTTGGTATGTCGTGTATGTTTAGTAATATTTTCTTCTGCCTGGAACTTGCAGTTGTTTTATACATAGATATTTAGAAATCACAAAGAAGCACATGAGTTTGTCATAGCACATAATTTTGAAATATCTGTTACAACAGCATTGAGGACTTTTGCTATCATGAAATGGAATTTCCTATCAAGAAAATGCAGCAGATAATGAAATGACTCAAGCATAGCAGTCTAGGTGGGAGACAGTAAGCATTTCTCTACCAAAGAGGAATTTTGAAATTCAGTGGTTCTTTTGCAAGTGATTAGCACTGTTTTGTTGAAAGTGTTCTAGTCTGTGGAAACCTAAGTATTGCTCACAAACACCATTTAGGCAGAGAAGCCAAGGTCAATTCTGACCATCCAAGTATACCACCGTTTCAATTGTGACCAAGATTTGACAATCTGTTGTACAAGTTCTTTTCTCAGACCTTGGTTAATGATCTAGCTTTAAAAAAGTGTTTGAAAATATATAAGCAAACATTAATAATTATTAAAATATTGTATTTGTAGTTTTCATTTGTGCAGATAGGAGTTTATTTTTAAAAGATATGGGATATCTTGTATGCAGAAAAAGCACTGAACAATGTTGTCATCAGAACTGACAAGTTACCATTCCTTAGGAGGGAAATTTACAGAGTGTTTTACTTTAAACGTAGTATTTGTATTGGAACATTTAAGTCAGATTAAGATATGTTCATGTTTAACACAAAAACAAGTGATGTGGCATCTGCTAGGAACTCAGTGTATGTTTGTTGATTAAATTACTCATTGTGCAAAGAAGACTTAGTTAAATTCAGTCTTTCTCTTAGACTATATATATATATGTATGTAGAGAGATAGTGTATATAAGTGCATGTATGTATGTGATATGTTAATATACATATTTGTGCATATAAAATTAGCACAAGGCAATGCACATTTTAGTTGCTCAGTTCAGGGAACTTAGGCAATTCTACATTACCATGTAACTGTCACCCCAAACTAGGACTAACATTTGCATTCCTTAAGGAAATTCTCATTTCCAGTCACAACCAGCCTGATGCCCCCAGGCAATTTCTGTCACCACAGATTAACTTGTGTTTTCTTAAATTTCATGTAAATGGAATTATATAGAATGTACTCTTGTATCTAGCTTTTGGGGGGTTTGTTAGTCTTTTTATTTTATATGTTCTAGTGGATATGTTGGAAAAGGCAATGGCATCCCACTCCAGTACTTTTGCCTGGAAAATCCCATGGACGGAGGAGCCTGGTAGGCTGCAGTCCATGGAGTCGCTAAGGGTCAGACACGACTGAGTGACTTCGCTTTCACTTTTCACTTTCATGCATTGGAGAAGGAAATGGCAACCCACTCCAGTGTTCTTGCCTGGAGAATCCCGGGGACAGGGGAGCCTGGTGGGCTTCCATCTATGGGGTCGCACAGAGTCGGACACAACTGAAGCGACTTAGCAGCAGCAGCAGCAGTGAATGTGTAATGTTATCTCACTGTGATTTTTATTTATAATTCCTTAATGATGAATGATATTCAGCATCTTTTAATATGTTTATTGGCCATTCATGTGTCTCACTTTGTGACATATCTGTTTAGTTTTCTGCCTGTTTTTATTGGATTATTTGTACTTCTCATGCTTTGTCTGATGAATCTTTGTGTATCCCACGGTCGTAAAAATTCTCTCTCAGGTTTTTCTTCTGATATTTTTATGGTTATTGATTTTATGCTTAAATCTGTGATGTACATTGAATTGATTTTTATTTGTGGAATAAGGTAAATATTGGAGCTTGCTTTTCTCATCCTCATTTGTTGCCTGTATTTCAGCAACATTTTGGGTACTGGATAAAAGACCATATGATTTTTAAATTATTTTGTGTAATTCATCAACATGCCATTTCTGTTAGCTCCTTTGAATTTAATTGCACTTTGTCCACTAGTGAATTCCTTAAACTGTACCTGCCCGTAACATTTCAGCAAGTTGGTGTCATCATGCATCCTACTTTTCTGTTCTCTTCCATCTGTTGTACTCTTAGACCAGTTACTCCTCTTTGTCAATATGGACTGACTTCTGGTGAATTTGTATCTAACTGTATCTATCTTAAAGTTCTCCTCAGAATCTTAGTTAATCTATTTTTCCTGTTCTTCTCAAAATTAAGTGTAAAGACACAAACCCCACAAACTGTAAGATCTTAGGTATTTTCTAAAATTATTTAGCTGAGTTGTTATAACATGATGCCCTGATGTATTTTAGGTGTGGGAGTATAATGTGATGATTGAAGCCCAATTGCTTTTCTTTTATAAGATTTCTTAGAGTTCTTTCTTCATTTTACAAAACATTTTGATGACTCTCATAAGTAAAGTTAGGAAACATTGATTTCTAGTTTTTCAAATAATTGTTTTATTGAGTAGTCTATTTTCACCCTAGACTTATCTAATTTATAACCTAATTATAATTAATTTGATCTTCAGATTAAGGATGATTTTTATCCTTATTGTTCTCTATAGTTTCCAAACATTCCATAGTAAAACGTGTATTGCTTTTATATATAACTTGGAAACAAAAAGTAGCCATTAATAACATCCAAGAGTAGACTATGTCCTCTAAACTTTTGGCAGTGCCTAATTAATGAATAGGACATATGTAGATATCAGGATAATTTGATTAATGAATTTTTCAAATTAATATAAATAGAAGATGGAGAAAATTGAGCTTCTAGAATGCGTTGAGTTCATGTGTTTAATTACATTGTTTGGGCTCCGGAGATCTGTATATTTAAATAATGCTGCTTGTGGACTCCCCATACATCTTCTATGTAGATAATGAAGAGTGTCTGCTGAGGTGTCAGCCAGAACGTTGTTTACGAGGGACAAAAACAGACATGGGGGCAAAGTAATTTTTTTCAAACTTGCATTGGGAAAAATAAACAGTTGAGAGCATCAACAAATTTTAAAGATGACAGAGTAATAAATGATACCATTGTTTTCTGAACTCCGAGATTATTTTCTTTAACCTTGAACTTTCTGATGTGTGAATGTATAGTGACACAGCTGTCCTTGTCTGAATCCTTCTGGTAAGATGGCGAGGGGATCCGAGTTTGAAGAGCGCTTGTCCCTGTCTGAGATTAAAACCCAGGAGCTGATTGTGGAGCAGCCTTGATAACAGAGGAACATGAGTCCAGATGACTCTGCATCAAAAATAGATTGAAAGGAGTCCAAGTTCTAAGTCTGTGCTTCTTAAACTATTTGGAGTAAAAGTCTGGTTTTTATTTTTATTGTTGGTATTTTTTACCTTTCCCACATTTATAAAATATACTAAAAAAATCATAGTGATGTCAAAATATTATAAAAGTTTCTAAACACTCATTTTCTCTTCTTATTTTGCTGAATACTGACAGCAGTTTGTGGTCTGGTGCTGATCAGGGCCCGAATTTTGGGTAGTACCGATAAGAAAGCATTGTATCACTTTAATTGGCAGTATGTATTTTTTCTTAATGCTTAAATAATGGTGATCTTACTTGCAGTGTTAGATGTTTGGTATATATTGCTTAATTTGGTATATATTGCTTAATATTTAGTATATATTGCTTAATCGGACAAAGATGCCTGATGCCTAGACCTACAGAAGAAATTCAGAGGCTATTGGTATTCCCTGAATTAAACCTGGATTTATTGGTGCTTGATAGCCAGCTCTATAAAAAGAGGTAATCTCTTTTACCTCTCTTTTACCCTTTCTGGCTGATGGCTAAGAAGATAGCCTTGGCTCCATGCCTAGGAAGGACTGAGTTTGCAGATTAACAGTCTTTAATGGATATCATGGGGCAAAGCAAAAACAGGCAAATAATAAGTTATTTGGTTAGGTAGTTTCCTCACTTGTGACATATGCAGCTTTTTCTAAATGTTTCTGAACAATAATTTTAAAATGTAGATTAGAGCTTCTTGATGTTGACCTCCAGAATCCTCAGTTCACTGTCCTACAGAGTAAAGAAAAATGTGGGTTTTCCAGATATCTTCTAACCAGGGCTTCATTATTCCTGTCATTCAATAAAACTTGAAACTTACCAAACAAGAACCCGCCTAAAATAAAGATACATATCTTTCTATTACTTTATCCACTTTTCTTCATTTCATTTTCTAGAAGAGTGGGCAGAAATAAAATACTGAGAACTTCTTTTTCATTCATGAGTTTATCATTCTTTATCATATTTAAGTATAGTGAACATACTAATTATGTTAAGAATAAATGGCAAGAGAAGACATAGGAATAGGAAACTTGTTGTGCGGCTCAGACGTTTGCTGCTTATACATCTGCTTCATTTCCTGTGATTTCATTGGTGGTTTTGAACTTACGGGCGTCCTGCTGTCCACTGGTTGTGACAGTTGCTTCCATGTCATCCCTCCAATTTGTAAAAAGAAATTGCTTCCATTTTGAGATGAAAGGACTTCGTTTTCCCAGCTGTTGTCCATGCATGCAACCCCTTCAGCAGAAACTTATGTCTCTGAACACTGAATTAGAATAGATTGATCCTGTAGTTTACAGATTGGCTTTGGGGTGGTCTGAAAAGATGGGAAACCTACTTTTTGATCTGGAAGCTCTATAAATTCTCATAAATTTCAACTTGTTTTAACTCCTGTCTGAATAGTGACTGTTCCTAGGATAACATGAGTTTGTTGGATAAGCAGTGATCTTTTTCCTCTTAAATTTCCAGATTATATGAAATAAATAGTGATATGCTATTAAATTCATAGCCAAGGAAAACAAGCAGATTTTTCTTCTATACATTCGATAACCTAAAGACCTGTTAGAGGTCCTTTCTTGGAAACTGTTAGTACCAGCAGAACATGGTGTATTGATACATGGCATTGATCTGATGGCTCTTTGACATGTGACTACTTTGTTGAATAACTTTGCTGAAGGAAACTGAACAAGTTCCCTCTCCCAGCAGTTAACAAATACTGCTGCCAGTAGCTACTGGTAGTCTCCTCTCCAGGCATGATTAAGCAGGAGGAATGGAGTTACTGTGTTGTTCCTTTGTGTCGGAGTAGAGCTTCCCTGGTGGCTCAGTGGTAAAGAATCAGCCTGCCAATGCAGAAGAGCCAGGTTCTGTCCCTGGGTCAAGAAGATCCCCTGGAGAAGGAAATGGCAACCCAATCCAGTATTCTTGCCTGGGAAATCCTGTGGACAGCAGAACCTGGTGGGCTGCAGTCCATGGGGTCACAAAGAGTCAGACAGGAAGGACTTAGTGACTAAACAACGAAAACAAAGTTACCTAAAACCTTTAGAGGAGAAGGTGGCTCAATATTACCATTCAGATATTGTTCAAAAAATAAAACCAATTTGGTGACTTTTTTAAGGGTTCTCTACAAAATATAATTTTGTTAAACTGTGGATTTTTTTGTGGTTTCCTCCCACTCTACTCATATATCTCAGATTCTTTTGGTAAAATGCTGAAGCAGTTACTCTTAAAAAAAAAAAAAATTAACAGGAACTTTCTAGGAAATACAGAGGCGACTTCGAGTATACTGTTTCCTTCCAATAGTTTACATATACTTATATGAATCATACTTACATTTTCTCCCTCCCAAGCTTCCTAAACCAGGCCAGATATTCTGTGCCAATTTACAAGGGTCTATAAATCTAAGTAGTATTAGGACCACAGATCCGTCCTTCTTTCTCACTCCCTTCCTACAACTGTAAAATTAGTCCATGTGGTGATACCTGGATTTAATTCTAGCTCCCCTTCTAACGCATGCTGTTAATATATAAACACACCCTTTAACATGTCACTCCACCCCCTCTCTCCCCCTGCTCAGAATGTATAACTATACTATTGTTTAACACTTTCTGCTTTAGTATGTGTAATACCTTTGTTTGTACTGCTATTGTGGATATTCACAATTGGCTGCCTTGTTTTACTATCTCTGTGATGTTTTTGATGACAGGATCCGTAATTCTCTTTATCTCCCCAGTTTCTAATTCAGTGTTTTATATTCATATATTCTGTGTTTATTGACCTCTGCTGTGCTCCCAGCACTGCAAAGTACATAGAGGAATCACAGACAAAAGCTGTAAAGTTCACTCCTAAGAAGCCTGCACTATTTTGGTTCTCCCTTTTAATGTTTGTTGGCTGTAATGTTGGTTAGTATCTCATAACACTGAGATATTTGTCTAAGAATGATTATTTTATAATATTTACATCATGCTCTAGTTTATGCTTTTAAAAAGTTGCTTTTATTACAGTATACTAATTGTATTGTTTTAATTTTTGCGTTATGGTGTGTGTTACTTAATATTGTAAGTACTTTATAAATTACTTTGTAAGATACATGGTTCAACTTTTTAAAAAAGTGCTGCAGTGACCTTGAGTTTGTCATGGGCTGGACTGAATGATTAGGTTAAATGATCCATCTTTGCCCTGTCAGACTTCAGGGCAATATACACGGGTACAGTGTATATTCACATGAAAATTTGCATACTTTGTATTTGGAAGTAGATTGATTCTGAGTACTGTTTAAATTGTTTTAACAAAATTTAGATATGCAGTAGCACTTTCATTTTAACAGTGTGTAGATGTTCATACAACATAATATCACCCAGTTGAATCCCCTTTAGTTAGAATTTGAATCCTTGCCAAAAAAGCACCTCCGGTATAAAAAGCTTACTGTACCACAATTGATTTTGGAATGTTAACTCAGAATTTAACAACTCAGAATAGTGAATAATAGCATGGCTAGAATTCTTTTAAATGTGAATATTATTTAAAATATTGGTCTAATAATTTGTACTCATATATATTGGATTTTTAAACTGCTCTACACATACAACATTGCAAAAACTTAATAAAAATTATGGATCTACATTGTAATAAATTCTAGTTTTAAAAGTATCACTAATTTCTAATTTCTGAATAGAATGTGTTCCAGTTCAGTCTTCTACAACTTGTGCTAAATGTTGGAGGAAGACAAAGCAGAGACAGCCCAGCACAGATCCTGCCTCCTGATGCCTCTTGCCTCCTTTCTGTGAAACATCATAGCAATTAATGTAAATACAATAGCAGAATTCCAGGTACTTAGAGACTCAGCAAAGGGAGAGAGCAGATGTTCTTAAAAGATCAAAAGCATCTTTATAATGTATAAGAAATCGGGGGTGAGTTTTGCATAAGATTTCAAGTGAAAAGATGGATAAGTGAAGAGGGCAGACGTTCAAGGCCGAGAGAAACAGATAGGTGTGAATATGTGCATTTGAACAACTTTACAAATTAGTAAGCACTGAATAATGAGTTTGGCTGGAGCTAAGAACAGTGAGGGGAAAAAGGGTAAAGAAACTGGAGAGAAGCTGGAGTCATGCTCTAGACTTCTCCATGTTTCTCAATGACAGTTACCCCCTTCTTTTAGCCCGAAGGGTTTGGACTTTAGGATTAAATAAAAGAAATGTATATATGTGTGTGAGGTTTCAAAGATCTCAGCAGATGCTTCTAACGTGGCCTTTCAGATGTATGTACTCCCCAAGGTCGAACACTGTATAGGCTCTAAATGCTTGATGTCAGGCACTGCTCTTGTTACCATCTACGTTACGATGTGTCTGAGTCGGCTCTCTAGTCTTAGACACTTATGAGCGCTTCACATATGCATCTGAAACCAAATTCCTTAGCTTATCCTTCAAATTCCTCTTTGCCTACAGATGTTTAATTTCTCATGTGAGGATACTGCCTCTTACCAAGTTAATAAAACTACAAACCATAAAGTCATCCTTGACTTCTTATTTTCTCTGCTTCTCTTTCCCCATTCCCCTCCCTCCTACTCCCCACTTTCTCTGCCTGCACCTCACTCACTAACTCACTCACACACACTTAGGTCTTGTGCCTTGCTTATACTTTCTTCTGCCTAGAGCACTCTTTTCCTTCTTCATACTTTTCTCCCACCCCTCCTTTTCTGATCCGTCTTGCACATCAAAACATGACCTTCCTAAAGATGAGGACCACATTTTAATCGCCTTTGCATTCCCAGCCTCTGGTGTAGTGTCCAGTACACTGGAGATCTTCTGAGGAGCGTGAGGTAAGTACAGTCAGTCTATGGATCTGTTTCTCCTGACAGTAGGACTAAGGTAATGTCTGTTAGTAATAATGGGGCATTTTCTAAGAGCTGTATTTATGTAGAGGTTTTTGTTTTGCTATTGCTTTAAACTTGGTTAAATAAGAGTGTCTGCGTCAGCGGTGTTTAATTATATTGACGGTCATCATCTCCTGAGAAATGCAGTCTGTACAGAATTCTACCATTTGGATGACTGAATTTTTGCAGAGCCACTGAAGGATATTCATGCCATAATTTGAGAATTATATTCAGCATGTTTCTAGACAACCTTTCAGGGAAACTTGGTATGAACATCTGTCTGTTTAACAATCTTTCTTAGCTCTTAACACCGCTGAGAACAAAATCTTTTAAAGTACTAATTTAAATTTCTGAATGAATATTTGAATATACCAATTGTTATATTTGAATATAACAAAGCAAAACATAACAACCTTATTTTAAGTACACTTTTTTAAACTCAGAATTCCACAATGACATAATTCTCCCACCCTATTAATTATCCCATTTCAGAAAATGTGTTTTAAATCTTCTCTCACTGACTCACCTCAAAAACCCTTTTTTTTCACCTCCTTATTATGACTAAAATATTACTCCATAAAAATATACATAGGTTCTTCCCTCTGATACATTAAAAGATCTGGTTCATTTTCCTTCTGTCCATCATACTCCTCTTATAATTCTTGGTCGTTTCAGTAGTTATATACATGATCCTTCCAGTACCCTGTCTTTCACTTTCATTTCCTCTCCTTGGATGATGCAGTCCTCCAGCCTGCTTCAGCCACAATTCCCAAGATCGTACCTGTGACCTTGTCAACAATAAATGAAACCCCTCTACAATTTCACTTTAAACTCTTCTACTCTCCAGTCTACACCTGCCTTTATCCCTGACCTGTTTTTAGATTTCATGGTAATCATTTCCTTGCATGTGTGTTAATTCCCCTTTGTGTTCTACCTAAGACATTTTCCTTTTCTTCAAACAATTCAGACAATCCAATGAAAAATGGGCCAGAAAACTCATGAAGAAACTTCATGAAAGAACACTTGTATTTGTGAAGGACCAGTAAGCACATGCAAAGATACTCAACATCGTTAGTCATTAGGGAAATGCAAATTAAAAATAAAATGTGATACTGATATATCTCTATTGTATGTGTGTCCTCAATCACTCAGTTGTAACTCTTTGTGACCCCCATGGACTGTAGCCTGCTGGGCTCCTCTGTCCATGGGATTTTCCAGGCAAGAATACTGAAGTGGGTTGCCATTTTGTCCTCCAGGGGATCTTTCCAACCCAGGGATGGAACCTGTGTCTCCTGCATTGGCAGGCAGATTCTTTACCACTGAGCCACCTGGGAAGCCTGTATAGCACATGCATATGCACATATTCATAGACAGATATATATATATATGTGTGTATGTATATACATACACATGCATACATGTGTATGTATATTTTATAAATAATATAGATGTCTTCACAAAGATAGTATTCTTATATACCTTTGGCCCCTGTTTTTGCTGTTTTTTGATATTTAGCAGTATATCCTAAAAATGACTCTGTTAGGTATATTTAATATAATTCATTTACTGTATAGTAAGTTCTATTTTTCTAGAATGATGATAGTTCCACTGTTAAAGCAGAAATTTAAAAAGCTAAGTAAGAACTGCATTTATGTTATGTATTCTGTACAGATATACATGTTCACACATATTAGAAGTTCACTGCCTTATTAATTACAACTGTATAACTACATCCCATAAACAAGGTAGTTTGGGGTTATGACAGTATTTTAGAAGAATTTAGAGGTCTTTAATACTTTGATGTTTTTGGCGTACAAGGACAGTGTGTTCCCCTAAGGGGGAAAAAAATTGAGTTCCTGAATTACCGAAGAGGAAGCAGTTTCATTTCTTGTAACACTGGTTCTCAAAGTGTGGTCCCCACAGACCGCTGATGGGCTCCTTGGAGTCTCTGGGTGGTCTTCCAGCTGGTTTCTTCTGAGGCTTGTAATATGACAGTGTCTCTAGTCTGTTTTATGGCCTGCATTAATAATTTACTTAATGACATTTCTAAAGTATGTTCTCAGATGCCATTCTTCCCATGAGTAATGATGAGGTTTCTTTTCAGTGGCAAGTGAGTATAGGTAGGGTTGGTGGTCCATGCATTTTTTCCTCTCATGAAATAATCCGCAGAGTAAAACTGAGAATGGCTACCTTAGAGATAGCAAACTGCATGATTATTAAAGCTTTGAGGAACCCTTCACTGGCCATTTGAAACACTAGAATAATTTTTTTAAGTGAAATGCCAATTTGCATGCTTTATAAGAACTCTTCATCTGGTTAGAGGGTGGTGCCTCTGTTTTCGTACTGGAAGAAATCACATTTGAGAACCTAAGCTAATACTTTCAGTGGACAGCATAGGGTAATCTGGCCTACAACCCAGCAGCAGGCCTGGATTTATTACTGATGCCATCACCTAGTAACTGGGAGACTTTAATCAAGTTATTTTCCAACTCTGAAATTACTTGTAAAATGTTGAAGTATTTATTATACCATGTTGAAATAATTCTAGAATAATGCTCATTCATTCATTCAATAATACACATTCATTCATTCAGCAAAAATATTTTGAAGGTATATTCTAATATTAGATGGTAGAGATACATAAGAGGATAAGGTGGATAATGCCATTTCTTAAAGTCCTTTTTAACACAAAATGTTGAATATGGGGTAATTCTTTAATAAAAATAGTTACATGTATATAACTTAGTACTAGTAGTTTCTTAAGCATTAAAGGCTAGTTTTCCCTAATAATACCTTACATAGAGTGCGTTCCCTATTCTAGGCAGATAGTAAGCAGTCTTAAACCATATCCTAGGTGCTTACCACCATAAGGGTGACTTAGACTAAATGAATTTTTAAGTAAATTTGACTTTTTAAAAGTCTTTTAATAGTGAAAGGACAATGTTTTCTCTTTGCATTTTGTGTTCTCTGAAATTTCCATTTCATAAACAACTTTCTGATTTGAAAAGTTGGCCATTTTTAATTTATTAATTTTAAAGTATTATAAAGAAGTGCATCTGAGTTAAACTTTGAACTTACAGACTTGTAAATTAATGAAGTATTGCAAATCTAAGAAAACCTTATCTGTTTTTGAGGACATATATCTTTGTGGATTAAGGAAGTAGATATCCAGAAACCTGAGTTTAGCTTTACATAAGGATATCACTTTTCCTTAAAATTGTTTTTAATATCAACATTTGCTAGTACTTTGCATAAATGTTTACTTTGGGTATACAAGGGGTTAGTTAAAAGGAAAATTACTGAAGATGGTATGCACATTGGTTTATAGTTTTATAATGTTTTACATTATGTGGTAGAATCATTGTATCTTTAAAAGTTCTATTGTTTAGTCATTGATATACTCCACATATTACTTCATCCCCATCAGTAGTACTTCATATTTTGCCAGTTTTATCCTTGAATAAACTTATTGATGAAATACCAGGGGGTTCTGTTGAGTCTTCCTCCAAAACACCCATCTGCTGCTTCCTCCCAGTGCCAGCTGTCACCCCCCACCCTCCCTCAGAGGACTGCCTGGAGCCAGGGCCTCCCGGCTCCACCTCTGCCCCCCGCCATCCCTTCTCCTCACAGCAGCAAGAGTTCTTCAGATGCAGGCAGACCTGGTAGCTGTTCTGTTTAGGACAATCTCATTTGAGTCAGTTATCCAGGTGCAATTATCCATAATGCCCTCATGGTCACAAAAGGTCCCAATTTGGATAAATCAGTGTGGTCAACCAGCATAAAGTTCTTGAGTGGTGTCTGTTACACTTAGAATAAATTCACACATCTTATAACGGCCAGCATGAGTTGACTGCTGCCCTTTCATGTCCTCATTTGTTCATTTTTATTCTTCTTTAACTCACTGTCATCATGCCTCAGTTTCTCATTCAAGCCAAGTTCTTTGCTGTCGAAGGATCTTTGCACATGTTCTTCCATCTGCCTGTATGCTACTCTTTACCACTCTCTCACCAGTGAGTGCTCTGTGAATGACTAGATTCCTATCATCCTTGAGGTCTCAGTTCACAGCTTGAATGTCTAAAATGTTTGAGAGGCATTCCTTGACACCCCTATGTAAAATAGGTGTCTCCCGTGTCAACAATCCAGTTTTTCCTTATATGATTCATTATGACTATAAATCTTTAACTTATAAATCTTATAGATTTATTCATTCCTGGTCATAATGGAAGTTCCTTGAAGACAGAGACCATAGCTATTTTTTTCAATATGGCAACCTAGTTCCTAGCACAGAGTATAATGTATAGGAGGCACTCAATAAATATTTGTTGAGAGAATGAATGAGTGAAGACAGATTGAAGGCCAGAGCTTGCTTTAGTCTTGCTTCTGTAAGACATGACATGAAATAGCTACCTGTTCTCTGTTGAGATTTCTTGGCTAAAATTGACTCGGCTAAAATTTCTTGGCTAAAATTAACTCACTTTTGAAATGGAAGAAATAAATTACACATCAAGAGATTGACATCCAACTTTTTGACCACACATTCAAAGGAAGGGAAAATCTCTCAAGAGAGGTGGGCTAATTAATTTCAGTGTAACAAATCCAAAGCTGTTGGCTCATTGTGGGTTTGTATTCTGGATTCCTTCTCACTGTCAATATATTTAATTAATATGCATCTTAAAGTTGTGATTCTCTATAATTCAGCAGAATTATTGATTGTATCAGGAGAATATAGGAGAAATACAACATTTAGTGTGTTGCTCAAGAGTATCTGTTTGAAAAAGGTTTTTGTGTTAGGTACTTATAGTCTGTGTAAGAGTAAAAGTGTTAGAAGATAGGATTTTACAGGTACACACTTTGCAAGTAAAGATCAAAACCTCCAAATGCTATTTTAATAAAACAGTTTGTAAGATCACATCAAAACTTGTGAATAGCTAATATAACTAATCATGTGTTTTTCCAACTCTTCTGTATCTGCATTTCCATATATGAAGCACATATGTAAACTCTTAAGTTTTTGTTAGGTTTTGAGTGCTACTTTTATTTTGTTTTACTTTATAGAATAGCATTGTTTTTCTAACACAGTATCATTTTTATATTTTCTCCATAATACTTTAGACCAGGGGCCAGCAAACTCTGACACATGGATGAAATTGGCCCTTTGCCTGTTTTTGTAAATGGTATTTCCATGGAACACAGACATGCTCATTCATAGAACATGTAGCTAGATGTGTGCTAAGTTGGGTAAAGTTGGGTAGATGCAACAGAGTGGCCTTCAAAGCTGAAAATATTTACTATTTGACACTTTACACAAAGAGCTTGTTGACCTCTGCTGCAGATCATATGAAGGCAGTGATGCTGTCTGATCTTGCATCTCTGCTTATATGCCTGGTGCCCTGCTGAAGTCTGACCAAGTCCAAAATCCTACTGCATGTTAAAAAAAACTGAATGCCTTTATTCTTATTTCTATAGCCATTGTAATAAATTTGGTATGTCTTGTAAATTTTACTCAAGCACAACAAAGATAAATCCTACTTGTCTAATAAAATTTTCCTAGCTGTGCATGTCAGAGTGTTTTTTTTTTTTTTTTTAAAGTAAACTGATAGAAACATTTCAGAGCAAAACCTAAGTTCTTTAATGCTACAGGATACTTATAGATCAATCCTAGCCAACAGTTTTTTAAATTTCTTCCTTCGATTTTTGCATGGCTGTTTTATTGTTGATTTTTGTTGAAAGCCTTTCCACACCTTAGGAAAGTAGATGTGAAATATTTAGGCAATGCCTATCCATATATTAAAACACTTTTCTTCCCAGAGGAAGTATAGTAATTTATTCTTTTAGGAGTGTTGTGACTTAAATGCATCTTTTTCTTCCTGTTTCTTGATCCAATGTAATTAAATAATAGATTTTATTTCATAACTTTTCAGAAGGAATAAAAGGGAAATTATGTTCAGCAGACTTGTTTATTTTTTTCTGTGCCCTTCAAAAGTTTAAATGGGATCCTTTCTCTGTGCTAGAGGAAAGTAAAATAGCCCTTTCAAATCAATGTTCTTGGAAAATGAATGTTAATTAAAATACACTTTAAAGAACAGAAACATAATTTTTTGTGGAAATATCTAATGGTTAAATCTAAGTTAAATGCTACACTGAAAATAATGCTAAGATTTTTAATAACACTTAAAAATGTTAAAAATAACATTTAAAAAATTACAGTGAGGTGTAATTTAGTTGTCAACTTAATCCTTATCAAGTAAGTTTCAGCTTTTATAACAAGAGAAATAGATATTTAAAACTTTTAAAGATCATGCCTCCTCTTCAAATTATATTTTTATCTTATATGCTACATTCACTTATTTAAGTTATATATGTATATTATAACTTATATAATATACTTATGTATACTTAGGTTATATATGTATAAATATATAGAAACTTTAACATATACAAGGTTTGTGCCTATTGTAGCTGTTTTTAAAATAAAAAATGGGTCTATATTATACATTGCTGCATCTTGTTTCTCTTGCTAAAAGTTACTTCATAGCAATTCCTCTCTCCTCCAGTTATCCAGTTTAACTTGCTAATCTTTTTCATTCCAACCCCCTGGCTGATAAACGCATATTCAAGTAAATATCAATGATCCCATATGGGTCATCCCCAGAGATGCTGCAAGCACGCATATGTTAGCTGAGACTCAGCCAGGTAAGTTCTGAAACTTGAACTTTTCTCCGAGTCGTGATTTAGAGACTAGGAGGCAATTTGATTTGCCTTTAGGCTGGAAATTAATCATGGCTAATATCTGACAGAACTGGTTGTGATATTTTCTTTAGATTTCTTTCTTATATTTTACATAATCTGTAGCAATGTCTTGAGACTCTTTCCAGATGAGTAACCTCAGTGTAGTGTGTGGCTTCCTTGTGCAGCATTCGCCAAGGTGTTAGCTGGACGTGCTTTTCAGCACAGGGTACGAGTTATGGTACTTATCACCCAGCTCTTTGATTTTCAACATTAACTTGTTTAACTTATTTTAAATCAAAATTGTGTAACATCTGCTGTTATTTGTTATGCATCTTTACTGAAAAAATAAGCCTGATCTGTAAATCCATGAGTTTAGGAACCATGGTTTGATGTTTTTTCTTGTTTGCTTGCTTGCTTTACTTCTAATTAGCCTAATATCCACTTCCAGGACCAGTGGTTGGCATATACTAGGTGCTTAATGGCTTCCCTGACAGCTCAGTTGGTAAAGAATCCACCTGCAATGCAGGAGACCCCGATTCAGTTCCTGGGTCAAGAAGTACACTGGAGAAGGGATAGACTACCCACTCCAGTGTTCTTGGGCTTCCCCTGTGGCTCAACTGGTAAAGAATCTGCCTGCAATGTGGGAGACCTGGGTTCGATCCCTGGGTTGGGAAGATCCCTTGGAGGAGGGAAAGGCTACCCACTCCAGTATTCGGGCCTGGAGAATTCCATGGACTGAATAGTCCATGGGGTTGCAAAGAGTCAGACACAACTGAATGAGTTTCACTTTCAGGTGCTCAGTAAATACATCTTGAACAAACCAGGGCCTACTATTCAATTAACTCATAGGTTTTTAACCTCCATGCGTGTTTCATTTTAACCTCATTCTGTGTGACTACAGTTTGAAGAGTTGCCCTTCCGTGACTTGTCTTTTAGTAATATTATGGCCCTGTGAATCCACAGAAGGAAATAAAAGACTAGTATTTGGGGGCCTGGTAATTGTTTTAGGCATTATCCTTTTTATGTTTACTTTGTCTTCCTTACTCGTTCCTTTTAACATCCCTACAAGAGAACTGGTATTCTTCCTGGGTTTGCTTGTTTTGGTTAGCGCCCCAGTGGCGGTGAGTTAGTGGCCACATTCACTTGGAGCTCACCTAGGATCAGCGGCCTTCAGCCTTCTAGTCCCTGCTCCACGCACCAGCCATGCACCTTTTCTTTCACGTGACTTTTGCCAAATTGCTTCACTGCTCTTTCAGTTGTTTCTAATGTGTTTTAATAGAGAGTTTACCTTTTAATGGAACGTTTCCTTCCATTTCTGGAAGGAAAGCCTTTTTTTTGTGAAGAGATCTTTACAAGGTAGGATGATAAGGAGTAAGCCGGCTGAAGTCCTACAAGGTCCCTAGGAAGCACAGTGGGAAGGGAGTGGTTAGGTCTTTGCTTGAGTTAGAGGGGACCTCCGAGGTGGGGCACCTACCTTGCATTTTTGAAGGACAAGAGGATTCTGTCTTCTCTATGCTATCTGCTTTCTCAGGATGTGACGGTGTGAGTATTGTTGAAGTTTGCACCATTTTATGTCTGATATGAATGAGTCCTTTGAGACTATCTTGGTTTGGGTTTTTACCACAAATCTGAAACATTTTCTCTGCCTGTTGAATTAACAGTGAAAGTTTTTCTTTTCCTGTATAGACTGCTATTCCACCTTATTCATCCCCATGCTGTATCTTAACGCTGGTAGAGTGCTTAATTGGTCTCTAAGCATGTGCCTGTGTGCTAAAGTTGTTTCAGTTGTGTCCGACTCTTTGTGACTCTATGGACTGACCATAGTCCACCAGGCTTCTCTGTCCATGGGATTCTCCATTGCAGAATACCGGAGTGGGCTGCCATGCGCTCCTCCAGGGGATCTTCCCAAGTCACCACCTGGGAAGCCCTCTCTAAGCATGTGCTCCACATCTTTTCACCTAATCTTCACAGTGGTCTGGGAGTGTAACAAGATCTGTAGTGTATCACCTTCTCGAGCCCTTTTTAGTAACTTTTTAAATTCTTGAGTGGAATACAGGACTGACATCTGAGCCTAGGAAATTTGACTTTTCATTTAGTTTGCATATCCTACAGCTAATTTGATAAATACTATATACAGCCTTGATTGGTTTTCCTATGCAAGCAATGTTTGGATACAAAATTTGAATAAGGGCTACTTTCTCTGACAGACCAAGGGGGAAGCATATACAAATTACCTCTGCTCATCACATGATAAAAGCATTGCACACTGGAAATGGATAGAGAGGAGTCTCTTCTACACATTAGTAATTGCATTGCTTTAATCCCATTTTGCAACTGGCTTTGGCTTTCAAATGTATCTGTATTTCACTGTATTTTCAAATGTATTGAGTAGGATGCTGGAATAATTATATCACCTGCTGATTTGTGTACCATGGCAAACATTATGATAAAAGAAGTCATTAATGCTAAATAATAGTCCAGCCTCCTGCTTCCTGCCAGACTCAGTTAATTGGATGGGTTGTCCTTTCCACTGGTATAACTAAGAGGATTTTTCTTTGAAAACCGACTCCCATGTGCCTCTCACCAAGTTGTACTATTTCTCCTTGTGATTCTTCTTTTTTATTTCTTCTCTCATTGATGCAAGTGCTTAATTATGAAGCCAAAGGTACAGTATGCCTAGGGTTAAATATTAAAATGAGAAAGGAAAAGCCAGAGGCTCTTTGGAGCTCATTTGTTGTTCACATCTGTTCAGTTCCCACTTGAAGAACTTGAGAATCAGAATGATCAGCTATTCCGTTCAAAACTATAGCTTCAGAAGCTATGCACACTGACACATACAGTGTATTTCATGGTGAGTTGATTCAAGAGAATTTATTAGAGAAACTATTAGTTCTCTATCAAAAGAAGTCCATATAGTTTTCTGCTTGAATTCTAGGTAAAATTACTTTCTTAAACCTTGTAAAGAAGTGGTTCTAGTGATATATACCCATATATATATGAGAGTGTAAATACATACAAATATAAATCTATGTGTATATGCATGTGTATATATAAATTATATGTATATAAGTACATGTGTAGATTACTTATATACATATAATTTATCCACACAAATATTTACATCCTAAATTTGTTTATGGTAAAATAAGTCATAAGTGCTAAGTTATAGTCCAGTGGTAGCCTGAAAGTTACAAATTTTCTTATGATGACACCGAAATTTAATTTTCCCTTCTAAATAAGTGGAGATAGCCGTTACTCAGGACTTACTATATAGTGCACATTATTATCTCCCTTAAACGTCAAACCATAGGCATTTTAAAATTTCTTATGAGAGGAAAAAACTAAAGGTGGCTTTGGAAACTTCTTTAAAGTAATGATTTTCTGAAGCTTCTTAATTAAACTACCTGTGGAGTCAGTGTGAATAGTGCCTTGTGTGGAGATAACTGCTGAGTTAGTGAGACTTTAGAATGGAGGCAGTAATCGGAATTACAGTAATCTTCAGGATACCCCGTACTAACAGAGAAAACCAAACTCTAACTGAATTTCTTAGCAGACCTTTGCCCTCCTTGTGCATTGCTCAAGTTCTAAGACCCAGTGTGAAAAGCTGCAGTTCTGAAATTCTCAAGCTGGCACTTTGTCCATATATTTTCTGAACAAAAAGACAAAATGATAAAATTGCTTTTGTGAAAACAATGGTGATAGCAATAGAGATAAAATTAGAAATCAGTTTTTCTCATTCCTCATGATTATTCTTTAGCATTATTCTTTCCATTTGGTAGTTTTTCCAGTCATTACATTGGTCTGTGTGTGGTCTGGTATAATTCAGTGCTTTTAATACCCTGATCTAAACATGAAGATTTAGGGCAAGACCTATGTTTATTCCTAAACATTCTAGGGTGAAATGAAACCAAGTCATCATGTGAAAAATTAGGTAGTGTTCTGCAGAAAAGTAATTAACTAAATCTTATATCTGTTATTATTTTGTCCTTTGGAGAAATAAGTATGACTATAGTTCTTTCGGTAGATGCCTTTTTCAGAAGTGTGGACAGAGGGAATATAAACGGAGGCACCAAGATGGCAGGAAATAAGCAGAGGGAAAAGTAAGACATTATGAAATGTAGACCAGGAAAGTATACATTTTATAGGCTGCCAAAAAGTTTCATGCTTCTGGAATTTTAAGAAATGCAAAGGAACCATACATATTTGTACCAGTACCATTTTTTAGTTATCAAGTAACCGAAAGATAGCTGTATATAATACTGAACAGGTTCAAGATCTGCTGCCATATTTGCACAATTTTAATCATATTTTAGTTTAAGTAGAGGGTATTTTAGTTTTAATAGTTAAATAATAAATAGTTGTTTTAAATAAAATTAACTATAGTTAGTTAATAGTATAATATTTAACTATAATCTAGTATAGTATTTAAAGTATAGTATAGTATAATTTTTCATCATATATTTAAAGTATAGTCTAGTTTGTTAATTTCAACTTTAAAAACTTTTCAAAATATCTTTTTGACTTCAAAATTTGATGTGTTTAAACTTGAAATTTACTTACTTACAAATAACTTACATGCGAAATAGTTTAAAAGAAAACTTTCAAATGGTTGTTGTTCTACCACTTTCACGTTTAAATAAGAATAAACAAAGAATTCGTTTCTTGTCAGGATTGCTGTTCTTATTGGACATTTTTTTAGCTTTCCAAGCTTATATTGATTGTCATTGGTCGTTCTTTGAAATCCATATATAAATAAAAATTGAATTCTTTGAAACATGAGATACTGATAACTATAGCCTTATCATATTTTTTAAACACTTGATTGTGTTTGACTCACTCATCTAACAAGAAGAGTTAAAATGAAATTCTAAAAAATTTGGCACATCTTTTAATCAATTTATGCACTTGTTTATGTTTCAAATGTCTAAAACAGTGGAAGACTAGTTACCAAAGCAGAATAAGATCATATGACAGGAACAGATTAAGTCAAATATCTTACATTTATAATAGTCTAAATGTTGACTGCATTTAGTTACAAATTCATTTCCTTTCTAACACTTGCTGAGTTCTCAGTCCTTAAGCTGTGTCTCCATGAAGCAACTAACTTGAATGTTTTGATCCAAACCTTTTTTGGCAGCCATTTATTTGCCAGCAATGAAAATGTTTTCAAAGGCAAATAAATGTTTTTGTGGGTAGATTTTCTATGCAATGTAAGACTACTTAGTGATCATACCTTCCTGTGTTCTGAATAAGAAATTAATCTTGGAGAGAAAGATGAATGGCTTGATGTTGAGCATTTATTATTTAGTACCAGTTTTATGTACCTGGACATCTCTCTTAGGTTTGTTGTGAGGGTTAAATGAGATGATATATAGAAGTCAGGAAGCATGGGATAGTACATTTAGTAAATCTCAGCGTATAAAGGGAACATCAGCTTCCATTTAAACATGGGTGAGACATTGCTTGTCTCCAAACCTTCTCAAAACCCCACTGAATGCCAGCAAAATAATTTTTAAAAGCATACATCTATCAAGATCAAGAAATTGGAATATTAAATAGCAGATGAGATATGTCAAGTAATTATGGACTCTTAAAAGTGGATAGAAATACTAAGAGTTTAACAGATTTGAAGAAGATGAAACCTTGGAACATGGGGGGAGAAATCAGGATTCGGGAAACCTCTGAAAACACAAGACATCATCGGTAGAAAGTCATGGAGCAGTTTTATTCCCATGCCCTGTCACAGCCACACAGGCAGTCAACTGCCCTTTTCCCATTCTGACAAAACAGTGTAGGTTCACCTCCAGAGAGACTGAATAGAAAGAACTCAGAGACCCCACACACAAAGACCACCAGCATTTAATTAATAGATATTCTGGAGAGAATCCAGAAAACAAGGAAATTTTCAGAGTAATCTAAGAAAATTTCCCAGACTTGGAGGACAAGAATATATGAGTTAAAATATCCCTGTGTCCAGGAAAATATGTGAAGAAAGAGCCTCATCAAGGCATATAGCATGAAATTGTAAATTCTGGTACAAAGAGAAAAATAGTAAAAGTTTCTCAGGAAGGGGGCTGGTGGGGGAATCACAGAAGAGTTTCAGAATCAAACAAACAAACTGAATTTCTCAGCAGTAACATTTTAAGTTTGAAGATGATGGGACAATGTCTTTAAATTTCTGAGGAAAAATTATTTTAAATCTCAAATCCTATACCTGGGTAGATGATAAATTGAATCTCAGGGTGGCATAAATGAATTTTTGGACATAAAGAATCTTTAAAACTTTTTTTTTCCACACATCTTTTCTTAGGAAGCTATGAGAGGTATTTTTTCAGCTGTATCCCACCACTGGAGGAAGACTGTAAATACTACAAATTGAATTCATTTTAGTTAGCTGCCTGTTTAAAAAAGTTGTCAGTATTCTTTAGAGAAACGTAACAGAATCCAGAGTCCTTTCAATGTATCATTACAAAAAAAAAGTTATCATTATTCTTTTGAGGAACATTACAGAATCCAGAGTCCTTACAATGTATCATTTACAATATCTCAGATAAAATCACAGAGTATCCTTAAAATACAAAGTAACAGGGAAACATGATCCATAGCCAAGAGTAAAGACAACATGGTGACTGACTATGAGATGACCCAGATGTTGAAATAGCAGACAGGGATTTTATAAAGCAACTATTATGAATATGCTTAAAAACAAAAAAGAGAAACTTCCAGAGAATGTGCTCTACCAAAGAAAAGTAAATTAAGTAAGAACAAAAGAGATCAAGAGAACAAAAATCCAGAATGTAACTGTTGAAGAGAATCTGGCAGAATCCAGATGAGCCTCTGAGGAAAAACAAAAACAATGAAATTGTATCCCGTAAATAATCAAGAATTTCTTACAACTTGAGTATAGTATTATACTAGGATTCTCCAGAAAAAAAACAGAACCAGTAGGTTACATGTATATATGTGTGTATGTGTGTGCGTACATAGATTTATTATAAGGAATTGGCTGACATGACTGTGGAGGCTAAGAATCCCAAGTTCCATTGTTGGCAAGCCAGAGACCCAGGAGAGGCAGACTGCAGTTCAAGTCCAAAAGCCTGAGAAACAGGAGATATTTTAATCCAAGTCAAAAGGCTAGAAAAGATCTAAGTCCCAGTTTAAGGCAGTTAAGTAGAAGGAGATCCCTCTTCAACTGATTGGTTGAGGTTCACTAACATTAGCAGGGGCTGGTGGAGGGGAGTGGCAATCTGCTTTCCTCAGCCTAGGAATTCAGATATTAATCTCATCCAGAAATATCCTCACAGTCACAGTCAGAATATTTGAACAATTGTCTGGACACACTGTAGCCCAGTCAGGTTGACGCATAAAATGAACTGTCACAAGTGCACAAAAACATAAAGACAGAACAGAACTTAGTGGAGAATAAATGTAGAAAAATATGACAGAAAAACAAATTTAATAAGAAGAAGTATAGGGAATATCTATGAGTTGATCTTTATAAACCACACTGAAGTCAGATAACAGTGGATTATCATAGATCCTGGAACAAGAGTTGTGGGTATTATATTTGAGGAAGATCATGTTAACACTTAAGTCTAAGATACATCACTGTTTGGAGACATTGAAGTTTAGAAAGCAGTAAGCAAAAACTCCAGGGTTTTCCTGGTGGCTCAACGGTAAAGAATTTGCCTGCAATGCAGGAGACAAGGGACAGGAAGATCCCCCGGAGAAGGAAATGGCAATGCACTTGTCTTCTTGCTTGGGAAATCCTATGGACAGAGGAGCCTGTAAGGCTACATTCCATGGTGTCGCAAAGAGTTGAACATGACTTGATAACTAAACAACAAAGCAAAAACCTCAGAGACCTAGATTCAGATGAATACTGTGGAAGTAGACAGGAAATTCAAGACCCCAAGCCAGTTAAAACAATAAAATCAATGGAAGTTGGTGAAAATAAAATAGAGAAAGAATTTTCCAGTGTTAGCATCATTGATGGCAATGAGAAATTGAGAAGAGATTTATTTGTGGGATCAAAGATGAGGCATTTAAGATGTCATGTAAAGTTTAAAGTTTATGCTCAGCCTGTAAATAACAGTTAAGTTTATATTATTTTTAGTTTACGCTAAAGAACAGAAATAATATTTATCAGGGAAAAAATCAATGCTTTAAATGAGTTGCTATTGCAGAATAATATCTTTTAGCAACATATTTTACTGAGTTAGAAATAAATCTCTATAAGGTTCCTGTCACCATCCCTTTATCTATATAGTTAAAGTTTATTCTGTATACTCATTCAACTAGTTATTGGTCTTAAAATATTCCTCTGCTCTGTCAGTTCTTGTATATTTTATAATGCAATTAAATGTATGCTGCTGCTGCTGCTGTTAAGTCACTTCAGTCGTGTCCGACTCTGTGCGACCCCATAGATGGAAGCCCACTAGGCTCCCCCGTCCCTGGGATTCTCCAGGCAAGAACACTGGAGTGGGTTGCCATTTCCTTCTCCAGTGCATGCAAGTGAAAAGTGAAAGGGAAATCGCTCAGTGGTGTCTGACTCTTAGCGACCCCATGGACTGCAGCCCACCAGGCTCCTCTGTCCACGGGATTTTCCAGGCAAGAGTACTGGAGTGGGGTGCCATTGCCTTCTTCGCAAATGTATGCTACTTTCATTGTAATAAAAAATGATAAAATGGACTATCGTGTCATTTTCAATACTGCCAGAAATATTTGACTTGCCACAGTGAATGATGAAGTACAACTTCCATTTATTTTCAAGGAAAAAAATTAAGGGATTCTTACCATACTGAATCAGCATTGTTTTTTGGACACTGAAGGTATTAGAAATATTTTGTGATTTGGTTTCCTGTTTCTAGTATTGTTTTCATACTAAATGCACTTGATCCCTGATTTCAGTGTCCGGCGGAACTGAACCAGCCTCCTGCCGACTTGCTTTTTAAGCTTGTGTTGCTGAGGAGGAGCTTTACTCTTTCTCGTAAAATTTCTTGAAGTTAGCCAGTGGGCAGTACACACTTTAGTGCAAACACTGTCATTAGTTAACAAGCTTGCTCTCCTTAGTCAGTAGAGAAAAGGAGGTAAGACTGTGGCCAAGGTTATTTTGGAGCATGGGACAGGTCGGGGTCAGATGGGCTTGTTGCAGTAACACAGTGATAACTTTCAGCCGGAGGACTCACTTCATGAGGTTCAAGGCTTCTTGTAGAGTACCAGCTGTGCAGGTGCTAGTGAGGGTACTAGTTCAGGTGACCAGCAGAGCCAGTGCTAGTGAGGGTACTAGGTTAGGTGACCAGCAGAGCCAGTGCTAGTGAGGGTACTAGGTTAGGTGACCAGCAGAGCCAGTGCTAGTGAGGGTACTAGTTCAGGTGACCAGCAGAGCCAGTGCTAGTGAGGGTACTAGTTCAGGTGACCAGCAGAGCCAGTGCTAGTGAGGGTACTAGTTCAGGTGACCAGCAGAGCCAGTGCTAGTGAGGATACTAGGTTAGGTGACCAGCAGAGCCAGTGCTAGTGAAGATACTAGGTTAGGTGACCAGCAGTGCCTGTGCTAGTGAGGGTACTAGTTCAGGTGACCAGCAGAGCCAGTGCTAGTGAGGGTACTAGTTCAGGTGACCAGCAGTGCCTGTGCTAGTGAGGGTGCTAGTTCAGGTGACCAGCAGAGCCAGTGCTAGTGAGGATACTAGGTTAGGTGACCAGCAGTGCCTGTGCTAGTGAGGGTACTAGGTTAGGTGACCAGCAGAGCCAGTGCTAGTGAGGATACTAGGTTAGGTGACCAGCAGAGCCAGTGCTAGTGAAGATACTAGGTTAGGTGACCAGCAGTGCCTGTGCTGGTGAGGGTACAGGTTAGGTGAGGGAAATAAGCAAATAAGGTAGACAAAAACTAAAGATAAAAGTTTGCCTGCTAATTATGACAACATAACCAAGACATAAATTCCAGATCCCATGATGGTTGTGTACTGGTTTTAAAAGGGTGTTTAAAATAGCTGACTCTTCTAAGTCTTTGTTTTCCATTTTCTTTATTTTCCCTAGTGTGAGTGCCTTTGTAAACTAACATTTTGGAGAGTGTTATAAATACAGATTATTTATATGTAGGGTAGATAAACAGTTGATTTATTGGGAAGACTGCTTAGGGATGTGTACTTATCCTGATCTTTCCTTAACGTGAGAAAAAATTGCTTATATCTGTGTAGTATTTTCAAGTTTTCAAATCAATACCATCCTTCGTCTGAGAAAATAAAACTGTTACCTGATAGTGTGGCCTTCCAGTTCTCTGTATGTGTCCAGACAAATGGATACTGAGTCTATATTCTGCTCCACATTGATTGTGTATGTTTTATGCTGTGACAGAAATGTTTTTGTTTGAAAAAAAAACACATGCACATGTATTTCGCTGACATTCTTCCAATTTTTAGAAAAATATGTTCACATTTTTCCTACTGAAAACTTAGTTTCTTTCTGGGCAGATATATCATCTTTTTAAAAACCTTTCCCCCAAGATTTCTTTTTAAATGGTTCACAGTTAAATTTAAATTTCTATATTTAGGTAGAATTATGTTTATATACCAACCACCAGTGTCCAGGAAATTCAGCGGTAAGGCTGACACATAGGGAGTTTATAGTCTGTTTCATAGTCTGTGTATTTAGACGAGGTTTGAAGCTTACTTAGCAAAATTGCTTGAACATCCAGAATTTCTTTAGTACAAACGCACTATTTGATTTCTTTGTAATTGTTAAGATAACAATGTGTCACTTTTTAAAGATTAGTTCTTAGGAATATGTGTTAGATTTATTCCTTTCAAAGAAAGATGCATTCAGGAACAGCTTTTGTATGTAAATATTTTTATAATATTGGATAGAGTTGGTTTGCTGCAATCACCATTGATCAAATTTGGAAGAAGTTACAGGCACATTTTTGTACTGTTTTCTCCAGCATCTTTATTTTTTTCAGCTGGATGTATTTTATATTCCTTCTAACTAATCAAAATAAGAAACTGGTTTTGCCTGTGCCAAAAAAATAGACTATCATTTTTCACATTCTTTTATTTTCCAGGTCATTTTCAAGTAAGATTGTGTTTCTGGGACTTCTGAATTCCAGAAAACTCTCAACTTTGTAGATAGAAGGGCCCAGATGAACATTTCAGGGGGAATCTAACTTTTCATGCAGTATGTTTTGTGTTGTGCATTCCAGATACAGTTAACTTTTTGTGTGTATGTGATTAGTGTGGAAAGAAATTAATGCAGTCCAGTATTATGATTTATGGACTGAATCCTTTGCCCACTGAAGACTTGCCAAAACTAAAACTATTTTTTTTTCCTTTGGATATTAGAAACAGCTACTGTTTTTGTTGATCTTTTAAAGTTCTGAATGGGCCTATTTCAAATCATACCAGCATGGGAGCTCAGATTAATAATATAGTTATTCAACTAGTGATACTGAGTAAAACCATTGCTCACATGGATATGAGGATAAAATTTCATAAAATTATTTTCAGGTGCATTAATGCATTTCTGGAAGCTGCACTTGATTTTTCTTTTGCATGAAAGAAATCAAGGATTTCTGTTTATTGTATCAGTTACAGGTGGGCGTATAAGTTAATTGCATTTTTTTATATCTTTAAACATAAGACATTTTGCTTTTTAAAGCAGTAATGTGATTGCTGGGTGATCCCCAAAGATTTTTAACTCTTAGTATATTTATCTCTCTTGAGCCATCATGACTGTAGTATATTTAATTTAGATGATTGAGAAAAATTTCCTTTGTTGTTAGTTACAGCAAGCTGCTGAAGTTTCTCAGCTTCGGGGAGCAAGAGTAATTTCTGCTGAAGATCTTCTGTTTTTGATGCGCAAGGATAAGGTAATGTAAAATAATTTCACTGTATTGAAATGCCATACTTTGTGTTTAATTACACTTATATAAGGAAGCTACCCTTGTTATATGACTTTCATATTGGAATCATAAGTGTTGAACTCATGTTTGGGTCCTCACAGTTTGCACAACAAAATGGTTTACTACAACAGAATTGATTTTTTTTTTTAATTTTTACACGGACAATGGCACTTATGTAAAACTGCTGACAATTAATTCTCACTTATCCTTACATATCTATTTAGACATTTTCTTTTTTTTTTTTTTTTTTAACATTTTATTTTTATTTATTTGGCTGCATAGAATCTTAGTTGTGGCATGTGGGATCTACTTCCCTGACCAGGGATCGAACCCAGCCCCCCTATATCAGGAGTGCAGAGTCTTAGCCACTGGACCACCAGGGAACTCCCTATTTAGACATTTTCATTGCTACATAAAATTCACTAGATCTTGACTGGGTGCTTTGTTCTGGTAACTGGGATATAACTAAATGGCATATTTATTTTCCTAATTTTATACAGGATTGTAGACATTCATAGAGTAGTTTTTCACTTGAAATACAAAGTTTTTTCTGTGACACTGGTTAATAGGAAAAGGCAAATCTATCAAGATGAATATTGCAATAGCATAAAATATATACTCTATTACTTAGGTTTTTTTATTTGCTAGAGATCTATCTTTGAACTCTAATATTAAGCTATTTAAGCATATAATTTTGTCATAACTATCTTCCATGAGTAGCTAGTTGAAAACATTTTGTGACTTTCTGCATGTCTTTAGTACAGTTTTCATCTAAAAGGTTGTTACCTGTGGAAGAACAAGCTGAGTAACCACAGCATGTTATGGTAGTTGCTGACCCAGATGAGCACCCACTGCTTAGCTCCTCATGGTCCATCTTTCATTTCTCCATTGTTTTCCCCTGGTCTTTTAATTATACTCACCCATTTTTCTTCCACCATTTTTGTATGTTTGTGGCTCAGGTTTTTATCAGAAGGCATCCCATCTGATCTTCAGGATATCCTGTGAACATACCTTTCTGATACCCATTACTTTGTATTCATAAAAACCTTTCCTTCTGATTGACTGAAGGTTGACTAAACTTGGATGAAGGATTTTCTCTTTTTTATGCAGTGGAATATACAAACTGTACCTCCACCAGTCTACCATGAAATTTTATGAATTTTTAGTTCATTGACTCTTATGTGGTGAGGACTATAAAGAGAAAAGAAATGTCTTTACTATCAAGAAACTATAATCTGGTTTAAGAAATCTGTATCATTGAGTTGAAGAAGCATTTTGAGACTCACAGTATTGTAAGATTGTGTGATTAGATGGAGAGTCTGTAGAATGTGGTGGAGTGGAGGTTTTCTGCCTAGGTTGAAATTCATGCAATTGTATTAGAATGGAACTAACCAGGGTGCAGGCTTAGTAATCAAGGCAAACCATGATGAGTATAATGGCTCTGGAAGTGAATAGGAAGGAAGGTTTTAGCGAGATAGTGAAGAGTAAGGCTATTCAGGAGCTAGTGACCTCACTAGGAAGATGAAGCAGAAGTAGGTGCCATGCAGCAAGTGGTGCTGAGAGGAAGGAGCCTGAACGTGCCCTTGGAGAAGCAGGGACCGTGAGCCAAGTTCTTTATGAAGACAGCTAGGTGACAGTGCAGTTAGCATCAGTCCTTTGCAGAATTCCTCCGGTCGGTTTTTCTTTTTCATCAACAGAGGTAAACAGGCCAGCACAAAAAGTAGTCCACGTCGACACTTTTTCCTGCCTCTTGGAGGAGTCAATGTTTTAAATCCTATGGACCCTTCAGGAACATACACCGATTGTCAAAGCCCTTCTACTGGCCAGAAGGACTCTTAATCAGAATCTTTTAAGCAACCAGGAACATAGCTGTAATATGATAGTTGCCAGTGTTCTCATCTTTCTCCTCAAAATAATAATTTTATTTATATGCTGACATGTTCCAAACAGAATTTAAAGTAGTTTACACAACTGTAATATAAGACAAAATCAAATCTAAAGTACTGAATGGAATCAGAGCAAAGAGAAAGGAGGGATAGCAAAGACCTGGATCCAGGTATATGTTTTTTCTCTTAATAATTCCGGTTTATATTCAAGTAGAAGTTGTTGACTGCCCACTGTATTTTACATACTGCACTAGACAGCTTCGCTCATTTTCTGATTTACTTCTCACAGTATTCCTCTAAGGTAAGTACTTTACTTACCTTGTAAACAAGGAGACCTGAGGTTCAAAGGTTATGCGTTCCTTCTGGCCCTGCTAGGCTCTAATTGTGAAACTATCTTGAACCTCAGTTTCCCTATATATAAAAAAAGAAACATGTAAATCCATGGCTGATTCATATCAATGTATGACAAAACCCACTGGAAAAAAAAAAAAAAATGATTGTTTGTCTGTATCTCAGGGCTATCAAAAATATCAAATAAAATGCATGTAAAAGAGCTTTGTAAAATATGTTTCAGCTGTCATTAGGAATCTTAAACCTGAAGACCAGAAACCAGTAATCATCTACTCTTAAGTGTAAGCATACAACTGGCAACCAGTTCTGTGTTCCTGCCTGGAAAATCCCATGGATAGAGGAGCCTGGCAGGCTACAGTCCATGGGGTCGCAAATAGTCAGACACAACTGAACATGCACACACATCAGTTACCCAGAGGAATCGGGTGGAGAGGGAGATGGGAGGGGGGATCGGGATGGGGAATAAGTGTAAATCTATGGCTGATTCATATCAATGTATGACAAAACCCACTGAAATGTTGTGAAGTAATTAGCCTCCAACTAATAAAAAAAATTAAAAAAAAAAAATAATAAAGTTAAGCAGTATTGTAGTCTTCTAATAAACCTAAAAAAGCCTCAACTATCATTCATTAGCTTTGAGTTTCATAAAAAATATGTTTCTCAGATTACAGGATGTTTTCCAGAAATATAAAATATAAACCAACTCTTCTAAATAAAACATTCTCAGGGAATTAAAAAAAATAAAAAAGGAAAGTGCTTGACTTCTTAAAACAGTTGTTGCAAACTTTTATATAGGTGTTTATAAATCATTTCAAAAAATGAAATTTGGTCTTGAAGGTATACAGAATTCCGCAAAGACAGTATTGTCAGTTTAGTGTGGAGAGTGTGATATTTATCGCAATCTTAGAAGGAATTAACAACAACAACAACAACAAAAAAACAGAAAAAACAAAATTAATTGTGATTCTGCAGTATCTGAATACTTTCAAATCAAATGTGCTTTTAAAAATGCTTGTGTTGTAGTTTTTGTATTTAATTTGATGACTAAATTTTGTATTCATAGTATTATGCTAAGAATTGCTGTATTTTCCCAGTGGTCCTGGGGTAAAAGTTTATTATATTTAGTTATCGCTGTTCTTATTGCTGTTGCTTATTCACTAAGTTGTGTCTGACTCTTTGCAACCCCATTGACTGCAGCACACCATGCTCCCCTGACCTTTTCTTTACAGCATCGGATTTTGCTTTCGCCCCCAGACACATCCACAGCAGAGCATCATTTCCACTTTGACCCAGCTGCTTCATTCTTTCTGGAACTATTAGTAATTGCCCTTTGCTCTTCCCCAGTAGCATATTGGATACCTTCCGACCTGGGAGGCTCATCTCCCAGTGTCGTATCTTTTTACCTTTTCATACTGTTCGTGGGGTTCTCTTGGCAAGAATACTGGAATGGGTTGCTCTTCCCTCCTCCAGTGGACCACGTTTTGTCAGAACTCTCCACTATGACCTCTATATCTTGTACGGCTCTACATGGCATGGCTTCATTGAGTTACACAAGCCCCTTCACCATGACAAGGCTGTGATTCATAAAGGGGATTTAGTTATCATAGTAGTTTTTAATCATTAAAATGAATGTATGTGTAAGGTTTCTTATTTACTTATTTCATATTTTTAATAGAAAAAACTTAGAAGACTGCTAAAATACATGTTTTTCCGAGACTACAAATCAAAGATTGTCAAAGGCATTGACGAGGATGATCTTCTGGAAGGTAACTTAAAGCACTAAACTAAAACTTATGTGACACCTGTATGCCAATGACACATTTATGTAGCGTCAACGTAGATAACTCCTATCAGAGTTCAATATTTGTCCTTCTGTTAAATATGTAGTTTAGCAACTGTCCAAATATTTATATAGTTGGTACTTAAATCTTGTGATTTTCCAAGTGTGTGACTTCAGAGTAATCTGTTATTTTAATTCTTATTTTAATAAAATAACCTGCTTTACATCAGAATATCATGAAACTGAGAAAATTGTGCCAATTTAAAACATAATTGATTTTAGCAAACATAATGTTTCTGTTGTGAATGTAGGGAGCCTGAACTATTATATCTTTGAAATTGACACGTATGGTTTTTTGTTAATTTATTATAGAAAGTATCTGATATATTTTATAATGTAAAGTCACATCATTTTACTGTATTATTTCTGTGCTATTTGAAATCTAACAAAAAATCTGACACAAAGTGGGAATTTTTCCTAAGCTGATTTTCCAACTTAAATCCCTGTTTTAGGATATTTAGAAAAAATATCTATGTTGCAAAAATCAAATACTGATAAGCTGAAAACACATAATTACTAAATAATACTTACTAATCAAAATAAATGTTTGTGTTTTTAGAAATAACATATCTACTTTGTATTGAATATAGTCACTGTATAGTGATATCCTTTGCTAGTGACAAAGTAGCTAAACAAACTCTACTGTATTAGGGACAATTCCAGAAAAATTGCTCAGAACCAACTAAAGAGTTAACTGACTTTGAAAGAGAACCAGTTACTTTCATTAATCCTCAACAGATCCGCAAGAGTAATAGCTGTGTCAAAAAAAAATACTGATCAAACATTTAATCAGTATTGTCTATTTCATATTCCTACAGTTCTCATACAGTTTAACTCCTGCAAAATAGTTCTCCAAATAAATTTAAATGCTTTCATTTATGGAGAGCATAAAAAACGCAGACTTGGAGCAAACAGACCTAAATTCCTATTAATCCCAGTTCTCTGCTTTCTTTCTAAAAGCATCATTGAGGGTCACTTTTCTCATTTGAAAGCCAGAAATTATATTACTGGCCATTACAGTTCAACATGACGTATGAAAAGCACCTGATACACTCCTGCCACTGAATCAGTGATGGCTGTTAATATGATGCGTTAAACACCAGGAAGCTCAGACTAGTATTCCATTTTACTCACACTGTCATATGTCAGTTTGATGCCCTCTCCTCCTTTATTTACTTCAAACTTCTCCACTTTATCATTTAAATTATCTAATTTTGTGTGCCTTATATAAACTTCTAAAATACAGTTGACCCCTGAGCAACATGGAGGTTAGGGGTGCCAGCTGTCTGTACAGTTAAATTTGCCAAAAACTTTACAATTGGCCCTCACATACATACACTATTCTGTGTCCCCATATTCTCCAACCACGTAGAGTCATGTAGTATGCATTTAGTGAAAAAAAAAATCCATGTTTAAGTGGATACACATGTTTCAAACTAGTGTTCTTCAAGGGTGCAGTGTAGTTGATACAATTTATAAAATAAAATACTCAGGTAAAATACATTTACTACTGAAGTGGGTCTTCCAGAATGGCCGTGTGAGGACTGTGGTAGACTCTTTGCACAGAGAAACACATTTAACTCATGAGCATTAAGAAAAATAATAGTTTAAAATCTCTAGAAACTGTTCTTGAGGGCAGACAGCAAATGGAGAAACATATTCAGAAAGTCTACTAAGTCTCATTAAGAACAGTGAGAATCTGTTGCATTTGAGCCACAATGTAACTCTCATCATGTCTCTCCTCCCTTCCTTCCCTGGTGCCCCAGCTCAAAATGATAGAAGCTTTACTCTGGGTAAATGTGTCCAAGAACACTGGGCATCTGCTTCCCTACCCCCTAATCTAGGGTGACAGTGTCACCCCAGGAAGGGCAGGAGGTCAGCATCTCTCATCTTCTTCAACTCTGTGTTACAGAACTTCTGTGCTAGGCAAGCACAGCAAAAGGACCGTGACTGTCACTCCTCCTCTAGTAATGGAGCTCTCAGGCTGCCCTATCTTGACTTGCTCACGGGGAGTAAAGCTTCACACAAGAAGAGACAAGCCTTGAAGACAGGAGTCTGCCATCTCTAACGAGGTTCCCCCTCTTAGATCCAGGCCAGGCTTTCTTGGAGTACTGATTGCCCTTCCCACCTCCAGCTCTAGTACAGAAGTGCAAAGATTCAGCCAGTAAGAGAGAGCCTTAATAGCAGAGAGCTCTACCGCTCTTCCTGCAGGGACTGACTCTTTGGAAAAGAGCATTTGGAAGTTCCTGCCTAAGAGTGTTTTAAAACAATGGAGATCTTCTGGTAGTGAGCCATTAAGAGGAAGCTGGTCACTCTAATACTAATAACAACACAGAAAACAGTGCACCAGGTTCAAGTTTAACAAAAGAAAGCAGTAGCTAAGAAGAGCAGTAGCTAAGAAGACCCCCTCCTGGGGTCAGAGCGAAACTTACAGGCTGGTCAACCTTCACTGCAGAGTGACCCAAATTATTGAGATCAGTCCGTGGAGCAGTTTGTGCCCAACAGTATTATTGAAACAGCAGAACTCTCAGCCAGCAGCTAGTGGAAGCTGACAGCTGTGTGTGATACAAATAGTCAGACCAGCCAGAAACTTAATGCAGAGAAAAGTGACAGGAAAAGAGAACGTGGCTAAAAACCACAGTCACTCCTGGTGGTGGAGTAGGCTCTTCGCATGCTCAAGGCTGTGCATGTGTTGTCTGAAGAGCAGCATCGAAGGCTGCACACTGAGAGGGAAAGAGACTTATTTGAACTAGTCCAGCCAAGTCACTGAACAAACAAAACAAAACAAACAAGCGAATGATGACAGCAAGCCACAGGAAGAAAAGGGAATTATTATCTAGAGCTGCTCTAGTGTATTTCCTAAAATACCCATTTTCATCAATAACAACAACAAAATACTAGACATGCAAAGAAACAGATATATATGATCCATAAAAAGGACAAGAATAAGCAGATAAGACAAAATGCCTTTGAGGAGGTCCAGATGTTGGACTTCACAGATGAAAACTTTAAATATCTATTATAAATGCATTCAATATTTTGGAGTATAAAAAACTCCAATACTTTGGCCACCTGATGTGAAGAACTGACTTATTAGAAAAGACTCTGATGCTAGGAAAGACTGAAGGCAAGAGGGGAAGGGGAAATCAAAGGATGAGATAGTTGGTTGGCATCACCAACTCAGTGGACATGAGTTTGAGTAAGCTCCAGGAGTTGGTGATGAACAGGGGAGCCTGGCATGCTGCAGTCCATGGGGTCACAAAGAGTCAGACATGACTGAGCGACTGAACTGAACTGATAAATACGTTAAAAAAATGTAAGGAAACCATATGTAAATATACAAAAGAAAGGTATGGTTACAGTGTCTCGCAAAACAGAGAATACCAGTTAAGAAATAGAAATTATATTAATAGAAACAAGTAGAAATTAAATCCACATGCATACACATACACACACACACCCCCACACCCACCCACCCCCACACACACCCACCCGCACACGCCCACCCACACACACACCCCAGAGAGTATCTATAAAGGTAATTATGTAGGTAAATATAAAAGAAAATATAACTGTGTTAGCAATTGTATTAATATATATAATTGTACTGTTGAGTCTATAGCATACAGATATGTAGTATATTTGATAGTAGCAACATAAATGAGGTGGGTGATAACGAAGTTGTGTTGGAGCAGGGAATGACAGTTTTCTGCTCACTCTAAGATGTTCGGGTTGCCTTAAATTTGTATATGAGTATGTAATTTGTCACATTAAAAAATAATCCAGTTCTTGCTCACTAATTCACACTGATACTTTTGTGTATTAAACTGTACTAATTGCATATTGCATTTTACATTCCTTCCTGACTTTTTGCAATAACTTTCTCAGAGTTTTGTTTTGCTTTTAAGTAAGTATGATAGTTTTATCTCTTATGAGAAAGAGTAAAATCTCATCCCATAGATTTTACATGTATTGTCATAGTAATGTACCTAGTATTTTCTTCTTTTAATTTCAAGTTGCAATCCTAATGCCTTTTATTTATGTCTTTGTTTTTATTTATTTTCTCAATTGGCTTGCCATAGCAGGATTCTTTTTCCAAATCTGATAGCCCTTCTTTTTTTTTTTGTAAGAAATTTAATCAATCCATAAATACTTAACTGTAGTAATTGATTATTTGGTTTTATTCTCTCAATCTTATTCATGACATAAGTGGGTGATTCAATTCTGTATGACTTTATGCTTTTGTTTTGGATACAAAGGTTCTCCTTTTGAAGATTGAGAGAATTCCACTTTTGAATTTTATGTGCAGTATTCCATACTTAAAATGGTTAGGACTGATGTAAACCTGTTTAAGAATATTTTGTTTTTCCTTCCTTTATCTTCATGAAGACAAATTGAGTGGCAGCAATAATACAAACAAAAGACAAAAAATCGCTCAAGACTTTCTCAACTCTATTGACCAAACAGGAGAACTCTTGGCAATGTTTGAAGATGATGAAATTGATGAAGTTAAACAAGAAAGAATGGAGGTATAGTACATGCTTCCCTTGTTAAGAGTAATGGAAGAACCATTACAGTGTGTATAATATTGGATTATTCTGTTCTTGTGTTCTTTAAATGTTTGTCTGAATTGTCCAAATCAGTGGTTTCATGTCTGAAGCAGCATTGTGCAGTGAAGTAGTCCTGGGAAGGACGTCAAACTCTGCCTTCATAGCTGACTTTGGGAAACAGCTTCAGTCCCCTGTTCCTTTGTTTCCTCCTTTGAATATGAGTAGATTTCCCTAAGCTTCCTTCTGGATTTTACTTTTACTGATATTATTTTCTTTCATAAAAGCTAGTTTATAATTAAATAATTTACTTAGTTTTTGTACCAAACCGTCCAGTTATCTTTGTGGGCAAAACTAATTCTTACTGCTTTTGTGTTGACATATGGTATGAAGAGCTATATTTTTCAGCCTGTAGTTGCAGGCTATGATTGGCCTCACCAGCTAAGGTAGTATCCAGGGCAATTGCATGCTTTATATTGCTGTAAAACAATGTCAGTGACAAGTGCTTATATTCCCTGGGCATGTTTTAACAATGGATAAGAAAAATTGTGTGCCTTCTATTTACCCTAGCTATTTATTCATAAAATTGTTTCCTTAAATATTATACTTTGGAAAAACAAAAGTAGTGACTGATTTCAATTGAGTGCCTTTCAAAATATAAGGCATTATTCTTATCATTCTTATTCTTATAATACTTTTACATGTTTTTTTTTTAAAAAAAACAACAAACCTCCATGTTCCCCCTTCTCTTTAAACTGGGCAAGAGGTAATTCCAGAGTTCTGAGAGATTGTGCTAAGTGCTGACTTTATCATAGTCTCTATGCATGCTAAAAATGTAATTATTTCATGTTAAATTTTGGAGGAAGTCCAGTAGACATCCATGCTTTATAAAATTTAACAGCCTTCTTTCAAGAATTAGTATGCTTAGATCATGAGCTGTGATCTAAAGGCAGTGTTCTTCTTAGGTATCAATTACCTTAGAAATGTGTGGTTATCTTGGTTTGAGGCAACTGCAAATGATTTTAGCTCAACTTTGCCTTGGGCCAAAAACATGCTCAGTTGTCCAAAGCAGATGATAAACATGTATTTCTGATGTCATTATGGCCTAAACAGGATATGACTGTTTAGTGGCATGGTTTTACTTACGATGCATTACGCAGAGAGCAAATATTGTTTATGCTTTATTTTTTAAACATTTTTACATTATACAAATGGGCATTAAGAAAAATTTATTAAGGAAGGACTCTACAGAAAACATTAGTGAAACTGAACAAGTAGCTGTTTCAATTTTGACAGGAAAATCTCTTGTCATCCAAGCCTATTGCCCAGAAGGGCATTCCACAATCAAGGAGAAGAAGAGAAAGGGAGCGTGTTGTAACAGTAAGCTCATAATAGCAGGCTACTGTGGGCCTGGAAGACTGATGAGTCAGTAAGGTACAAGTTCAAATGAATCAAATATTTGGAAACATAGGGCAGAAATAGCTTGGGAGCGCATACGGTTTAAATTTCTCTTCCCTATAGTTATATTATGTATTGCATAGTGGTGACCAGGATAATAAAGTATCAATAGTTGATAGGAACAATTACAGTGAAAGTCAGCTTCATTTGTACAAGAAAAGTTAAGATTGCCAACTTCTCCAAACCTTGAATCATAACTAAAATCTCTAACCAAAATAACAAAGAGTAGTTTTGAGATTCTATCCATCCAAATAACAGAACTTAAACTGGATAAAAAATGCTGAACTTGTAGACAAAACTGTAGACAGTAGAAAGTGGAACCGTTAAGAGCATAGTCCTTGCCTGCTTCTAATTTGACAGGTTATAGTTTCAAGCGTAAACCACAACTGTGGCAGTCCATATGAAACCACTTTGGACTCACAGACTGCAATCCCTGGCTTTTAAAGTGCAGTAGAATAATCAGTCCTGGCATCACTCCGTGATTTAATTTTCCTCTAAGCATCACTTACAGTTGTAGAAACTTTGTTTACTACCTTCTCCCCTTGAATGTATGAAAATGGTATAGACCTACCAACAAAGCTTATTATTGTTTTTTTTTTCTTTTTTGTTTCATTTAAATGTAATTTAGAAGAGAAAAAGAAATTTATAGACATAAAAACTCTCTCGGGACCCTAGCTTTTTCTCAAAACATTGAGGAAGCATATGAAAACCTGAGTTCTTTCCTGTTGTTTTCAGCTGATTTGTGTGTGTGCCTGGCTTTGTGTTTTACTCATAATTTGCTTCGTTAAGTATTATATGATTTGAAATATAAAAAAGTCTGAATTTTTATGTACATTGTTTATATCTGCTTGCTAGTCCATCATCATGTTAAGTTACCTAGCTCTCACTCCATTTATCTTTCCCCATCACCAACACTTCAGTGTGTGAACAGTAGAGCTCTATGATCATGACCTGGGAAGATCCCTTGTAAATCATCAAGTGTAGATTAAATGATGTTCAGAATTGCTTTAGTATATTTGAGAGACTGGGAAAGAGAAGCAGAGAAATAATAAGCATAATAAATAGAAATACAACTCCCCTCCAAGCACGTTTCCGACCCCCTGTACCCACCCCCAGAAAGACCCAGGTGTGTTTGACTGTTGATCCTGTTTCTTACATCCCAGTCTTTTGAGATCTAATCAACTAAATGTGACTATCAACCAAGGACAAGAAAGGGTCACTAAAGCCTGCAGATAGCTTTGTATTTTCTTAACAAAGGACCTGTCGTCACTCACAGAAGAGCCTCACCTAAGACCCTGCTGCTCTACTCATTAACCAAGTAAAATATCCTATCTAATGAGCTGCTAGGGTTTGTGAAGGAGGTGTAAATAAGAAACACTAAAAAGAAAATTGAGTGAATTCTCTACTTTCTGACTAATCCTCAAACAGGTAAAATAAACAGGGGACCAAAGTTCAGAGCTCACCAAAGGGCAGACTAAACAGCTTAGGGTGCTGAAAATCCCCAGTGATTGTTTATTGTTTGTTTTTAAGTCAGAGGCCTAGTCTTGAAATCTAGAAAGAAAGTAGAATGGGATTTATAAAATTTAAGCACTGGGAAGACCCAGGCAGATGGGATGGAGAGGGAGGTGGGAGGGGGGATCGGGATGGGGAACACATGTAAATCCATGGCTGATTCATGTCAACGTATGACAAAAACCACTACAATATTGTAAAGTAATTAGCCTCCAACTAATAAAAACAAATGGAAAAAAAAAAAAAAGATTGTTTAAAATTGACTAAAAGTTGAATAAGACCTCATGTGCCATCTGAATTGTACTGATAGGATGACCATGCTCTGATTGGCTTAGCCTAAGTCGTATGCTCCATCTCCAAAGAGGGAGCAGTTAACCTCTGTAAAAGCATGAGTTCCTGCAGCTTTAAGAAGAAGGAGTAGGTGCTGAAAAGGCAGACACGGAAGTCCTTAAGGATAAAGGACCTCTCATTGTGTTTAAGAATTGGCAGAGAAGGTACATCATAATCTTGACTCTCTGCTCAGATCTCTGGGATTTTTCTCCCTTAGAGACAGCCTGTTAAAATGAGTGGAAATCATTTTGTTTGGATTAAGGCAAACCATCCATCCATCCATCCTCCACTCTTTAATTCATTCAGCATTTGTCTGAGCTTCTTTTGTAAATCAGTCACTGTACTAGGTCCTGAAGTTACAACTATAAAAAAGACAAAATATGGTTTCTGCCCTCACAGGCCTTCAGTAATAACTGGCAAATCAAAAGCTAGCTGAGTACACTGGTAAGGGGAACACAGGCTCAATAAATTGTTGACATTTTTATGACTATTACTACATTTGGCCTTGAATTTTGAACCTTCTTAGTAGATTATTGGTTGTGTGATGGAGACATGTATATTCTATTTCACTTGCTATTTTATTTTAAATTTTGTTTATTCTGAAGCAAAGTACATGTCTTCTTCAAGAAATATTTTGTGATTAACTTCAGAGTGGTTTATAGAACTAGCCTCAGTGTGGTTTGTTGAAGAGGACACAAAACAGAATACTAGAACTAGGGTCCATTTTAAAACATAAAGTAGTGTGATAGTCAGGACTCGTTTCTGAAAGAGATTCATCAAGAGAACACATCACTGTGTCTTCTTTATTCTCTTCAAGGTAACTTTTCAGATAATTTAAAAGTACTCTGTGAAATTGTTCTTTGGGGAAAACTAATAGATATACCCCCAAAATCTTTGGTAATTCTAGCTGCACAGAGCAGAATTAATGTAACTTAGTGTATGTTTTTCTGGCCTACTGCAGACTAGGGAGTGTTACATGACTTTAGGAGAACCCAAAGGTTGGTATGATATATAACTCTGAAACTGCTTTCCAGCTCTGTCAAACTACTTTTTATCCCCACCTTCTGATTATTGGGCTTCCCTCGTGGCTCAGACAGTAAAGAATATGCCTGCAGTGCAGGACCTGGGCTTGATCCCTGTGTCGGGAAGATCCCCTGGAGAAGGAAACAGCAACCCACTCCAGTATCCTTGCCTGGAGAATCCCATGGACAAGGAGCCTGGTAACTCTAGGCTATGGGGGTCACAAAGAGTCGGACACGACTGAGGGACTAACACTGATTATGGAATGGTAGAGACCTGTGTATTCATTGCCATAAAACATCTGGAGAAGACATTTTTCAATCAATGACATGAAGAGTAAGTTACAAATCTTATAACAATAGAACATTCCCTAACTCTTATCCATGTCCTTATCATCCTGTAGGTTAACACATCAGATCTGACAGATGTTCCTCAAGGAATTCTTCCAGGCTTTTCTTATCCGTGTCAACTATGAGCTCTTAACCATGTGAGCTGAGGGTAAAGTCAGACTTCTGTTTTGCCCAGAGTGCACCACATACCAGGTGTGAAATCAGAAGTGGTTGGGTGATGGTAGCAGTGTTTTGATCATTCTGTCACATTTAAGATGCTTAATCTCTTGGGTTATGCTTTGCTGTAGAAAAATTTTAGAGCAAGATCAGTCAAATGACAACTACCATCTCTATGACGGAAGATTTAGTATCACATTTCAAGTATCATCTTCCACCATCATCTTCCACCCTCAGAGTCATATTTATTGTCTGGGTGAAATTGAAAAAATTCTTCTCCCTGCCCTTTCCCTAGTCTATTAAGGAGCAAAATACGTGGTGACAGCATTGAAGCAATATTCATAGTAGTCGTATTTCCCTTAATCCAAATCAGGAGTTACAGTCCGGCGTCCATTAGTACCTTTTGTTTTGGAGACAGCGTATGTATTTTAAATCTGGCCTTGGTAGTAAAATACAGAAACAGTGATTGCCATCCACTTCCACCTTCCTCACCAGAAGTTTTAGCTTCAGTAAAGCAGAGCATCATCTGTCGGGGGGGAAGATGCACACCAGTGATGCAAACAGGCCATCATATCTCCCCGGCTCTGCTGCCCCGCGTTGTTCAGTCTTGTCTTGTTAAGTGGATTTTCCTCTAACACATCTGATGACACTGTCCAATTAAGTTTTTAATAGAATCAATCAATATTTTCTTTCTCAAATAATTTCACCTTACCCTTCTGAAAATGAAATCCTTCACTTTTAAAAGATACATTTCAAGGGTTTCCTTAGAGATCAGTCTGCTAGCTTGTTTATAAAACACCTTGGCAGAGAAGAGTTTTAAAATATCATTGAGTTTAAGAACACCACAGGACTTACCACTAATTTACATTTAATGTTTATAGTTCTCAAATTGTGGCTGTTGTAATAACCAAAATATTTTTGTCCTGAATATTTTGTAGATTATGTTTCCCTATTCTTTCTCCTTCACCCGAATTCCCCACAGTAGGTGGGCAGATTGTTGTTACGTAGCCTGGCTTTTATTTATCTTTACTGGTTTAATCTCAACAAGTCAGCCCTTCTAAATATGAAAATAAATGTATTCTGTGGAAAGAGTTTTGTCTTTTCAATGCCATCATTTATTGAGTGGAATTAGCCAATCATTGATTGTGTGGTTAGGTAATTTCCTTCTGTTCCTTTATTTGCATCCGTGCTTAGGAGCTGCCTTAAGATCACTTCTTATTGTTGCCACCACCTTATGGTAAATCATGCAAATCAAGCTGTTTAATGCAATTAGACTTATCCTTAGATCATTGTATTCCTCATTTAGAAATAGGAATTTTGGAGTAAGCTGTAAATATTTAGTGATCAATGTAATCTGTTGCATGTGGATGGCTGTTGGGAACTCTCCTTCTTATTAAGGATTGGTCCAAAGGGCAGATCAGATCCTGCCAGGCTTCTGCTGTTCCTGACTCTCCATCTTCTGTAGAAGAGTCTTAACTCCCTAGCACGTTATTCATGCATCTTTATAATCTGGCCCCAACAAACTTTTTCGTCTTCATCTCCCACCATTCCTTCTCCCCCACCTTACCCATATTACTTCCCAAAACACACATGTATACACACACACAAACGCACACACTGCCATCACCACCCCACACTCTTTAAGGAACCCCTTGAACTTGCAGTTCCCTAAATAGGCATTCATCTTTTCTTCCCTTCCGTTAATCTTTCTCCATCTGGCCGCATCTCAGTTCTGATATTTTAGTATGTGCAAGATTATAACTAGTTGTTTTTTGCTTAGTTTGACTTACTAAATAAGGTCCTTGAGAGCATGGACGTACTGTACTTTCATATTGTCTGTACCCAGCACAGTGCCTTGAACATTATAAACTTTCATTAACTGTTTGTCCAAAAAAGGGGAATTAATAGGTGATATACGCAAATATCATTAATCTATCCTTTGGACAACCTGAATTTTTTTTCTCTTCTGCTTAAAGAATGCAGTGTCCAAGTATATAAAATTAGTCTCTTCTTCTCATTCACATAGGATTACAAAAAAAGCTATATACTTTTATGAAGTTTTTGTACCAGGAATTCTTCAACACACCTTTTAAGATGCTTTCCAGTTGCAAATAGTTTTCACTGTTTGAATAACTCCCTGTTTAGAGTACTGGCTTTTCCACAGCTCTAGCTATAGAAGTTCTCCCAGCCACACTGGTTCAATACTCACCCGCGGTGTCCAGACATGTCTACAGGCTGATACTGAGCATCAGTTCTAATTTTAATGAACAGATTGTTTTTCTTTTTTTTTTCCCATTTATTTTTATTAGTTGGAGGCTAATTACTTTACAACATTGTAGTGGTTTTTGTCATACATTGACATGAATCAGCCATGGATTTACATGTATTCCCCGTCCCAATCCCCCCTCCCACCTCCCTCTCCACCCGATCCCTCTGGGTCTTCCCAGTGCACCAGGCCCGAGCACTTGTCTCATGCATCCAGCCTGGGCTGGTGATCTGTTTCACCCTAGGTGATACACATGTTTCGATGCTGTTCTCTCAAAACATCCCGTCCTCGCCTTCTCCCACAGATTGTTTTTCAAATGGACCAATACCATCTGTGACCACTGGTTCATTCCCTCTAGTTGTCAGTTTAGAACATTTGGCAATAAATATTATACATGTCTCCTTGTGTATTTGCTATTATAAGATTTTACAATTTAGCATCTTCAAATAATAACATATACTTGTTCACTTCTCTGATCCATTAAATATTTCTCTGGACAGTTCTGTTAGTTATTGGCTGATTTCTACTTAGAAAATAGTTTGAATTTGTAGATGGCTTTTAAGTTACTGTTGAATTTCTTGTGGCATAGAAATCTTGCATCTCCGTCTTTGCTCTATCACATCTTGTTGATAGAGCCTTCATCAGGTCCAGGTCTGGGTCTCTAAGTTTGTTACAACTTTGCCTGTCTTTACTGTTAGTCCTTCTGAACCAGTTAGTTTGGGTATAACTGTCTTTAGCAGTCTATTAATGTTTTTTCCCTTAATTTCTTTCAATTGATGACATTACCCTTATTTACATAGCACATGCACTTTTATCTTTTTTTATTCTTCCTCATTTTTTTGCTTCCTCACCTGTTTTCATTAATTCTTTTTTATTTGTAATTTCAGAGTTAACTTGTATGTGATTCTTTCAGTAGTTATTTTTAAATTCTGAGGAATCATAAATCTGTACGTCTCAGTTTATGACCCTTAAAACTGAAGTAGTATTTTTAAAAATTTATTTGTGTGTGTGTGTGCGCCAGCTCCTGTACTAGATCGTGGGGACATGGTATTCACAATACAGTTGTTTCCTTGACAAAACTTGTAATATACCAGAAAAATAGATATAGTAGTAATAACTACAGAATCCCGTGTAGACCTAATACACACCAAACACTGCTCTAAACCTTGACACAGACATCAGCTCATGTCTACCCTTGGGGTCAGTTCTGTTATTATCCTCTGTTTGCAAATGAGGACCCTAAAGCACTTGCTGAAGATCACAGTTAAAAGGCAAAAATGCTAGGAAGGAAAACTCATGGGTGCAGGCACTATTCTGGAAAAGGAAAAGAGCAGAAAAGTGTCATATTTCTTCCAACTTCGAAAAATTGATCTGGAAGCAATTCCTTGAGATGTATATGGTTACTAGCCTCCTGAGCTTCAAGGCAAAGAAGGTTATTTGCTTTACTTTTGCTTTTCTTTGGCTATTTCAGGTAATGGCTGAAAAAAATCACACATTTTAAAAGATAAGAGATTTATCATATTTGTTTTACAAATGTGAACCTTTGTTATCTTAAATCCACCATTTTCAAAACCATAGTTGATATGAGAGATCACTGTTTCTTCTTTCAAAATGTTTAAAAATCCTTGTAGGGCCAAGGACACTTGGTTATTTACATATTGATGTGAATCACATTGCTTACCTCTTAATCATCTGCTGAAAGGGACTTTCTTTAAAGACTTCTGGTTAGCAAGGGGTAAAGGTAAAGTAGTTTGAATTTTAGAGAAATTTAAGGGTAGAGAACATTAAGTGATTGCTATGTTCTGTGTCTTTGGGAAAGAGAAGATTCAGGAGAGATATTCTAGAAAGTTGAGATTTCAGAAATCAAATAAGATGTCAACTTTGTGTTTTTATAATTTTGCATAATTCTGGACAAGGACCAAATTCTCTTAATTAATTATGCCTCTTCTGATCCTTCTGTAAACTGGATACAGTCCAGATACATATGAGTTAAAGAGGTTTATGTAGGATTACTTAAGAACCTACCCACCATTTAAGACAATATTTCAATGAGAAGGTGCAGCCTGAATTCAGAACACACTTTTAGGATATAAGTTGGAGGATTTTGTATTTTAGTTTTAAAAGTTAAGTTTTACATGTTCACAAATTTTCAGTACAATAGAACTGCTTGTCATCTCTAGAAACTGTTTTATCCAGCTTGTTTTCTCTGGTAACAAAACTACTGGTATTAGAGGCCAGTAAAAAATTTTGGCACCTCCACCTGATTTGTTTTTGAGGTTATTTAGGATGATCATATTCCCTACTGAGTAAAAGACTGCATGATTGCATTTAAGACTTTACATAATTTATGTCCAAGCTATGGCAATGTTCTGATGGTAAATTAAAGATGTATATTAATTTACTGTGCTATTAAATAAAAGAAGTGTTGGTTACATATAGGAAAGAGATCAGTTTTTTTCAGGATGACGGTACAAAGTTATTCTGGGAGTTACATGTCAATGAGAGTTGCCACTCTTCTTTCTGTGATTGGTATACAGAGTGTATAGACATTCATGGATTCACTTAGAGGCAAGCAATGACAAGCTAAATTTATAAATTCATTTTTAACCCATTTGATATGTTGTTTAGAAAAATGTTGAGCTCTGCATACAGACAGATTTATTTTGAGAGGATCTGTATCTTCTAAGCAACCTAATAACGGAAATACAGCTGGGCCTCAGGAACTGCAGAGCAGACACCAACGAAATCAGCATTTTCTTCAGTTTCTGGTCTCCTGTTTCTCTCTCTGCATAGGCTTCATTTTTCTTTTCTTGTTGACTGACATATTTTACCGCCTGGGTAACGCTCTGTCAGCAGGTGCTCCCAAGTTAGCTTCTTCACCTGGAGAGAGGCAGACCCAACCCTCTGGGATAAGAATCTCAAACCTCAGTACATGGCCTCCGATTGACCTGGTTTGTTTTGGGTGTCCAGGCAGGGACCTGGCCACATGGCTGGAAGTCAGGGCCACACGGTAACCACTCTGCTGTGGAGGCGTGTAGGGCAACCTTGCCGCAATGGAGGCAGCCAGTGCCGTGGATGCTCACCGCCCCCAGGTAGCCCTCCATTCATCCACTCATCATTACTAGCCTGCACACACATCCGCGGGATCCAACTTTGAGACGCTCAGTGTCTTCCTTCAAAAATGATTATATAATCTTAATCTAAATCTAATCTCCTTTTAAAAGCTACAAGGGATACTCTCCAGTTATCTTAGACTTAAAAGAAAATGGCTAATAAGAGTAAATATAAAAACCCCACTAAAGTTCCCAGAACGACAAAGAAAGTAAAATATTCTTCAGTCAAGCCTTTTCTCTTAAAAATATCCTCACTTAAAACTGTAAAACATTTCAACAAAAACATTTCTTCAAATATGTTATTTTAAATACTATATTACTTAAGCAAATATTTAAATACTATATTAGTTTCTCTGAATACTTGACTTGAATTTAATTCCACCTGTCTGCCAAATGTTGAAACTCCAAAACCATTTTCATTGGCCAGGTTAAATGTTTATTTTGTTTTCCCACATAATATGCTCTTTAAACTGTCACAGACATACCAAATCTAACTTCTTTTTAATAGGGACTTGGTAGGGATTTTATTCTTTCTTCAGTTCATGGTAAAGGATATGCTTCTCTTAAGAAATATGCAAAGGTGTATTCACATTCCCTATCTACAGAAGGTATCTACTCCTTTGTTAGTGTTGGGAAGTAGACATTAACTTTCTTAAAGGAAGTTTAAAACATGTCCATTGCATTTGCCTACGTTTTTGAAGCCTCGCTGTTATTTCCTTATAATCAAATTATCAATGACCTTTCTCGTAGAGTGTCCAGTTTAATCTAACAAGTGACGCTGTATAGACTAGTACAAGGAAAAAGTATCATGCTACACTAATTTATTTGACCACAGGGTTTCCCTTTATGCTCATCTATGTTTATGTGATCAAATATTGTTCTTATTTTCAAAGAACATGTGATATCTTTGAACATTATAGTCTTTTAGACATACTTTTCTTAAAAGAACTAATAGCTTTCACCATGTACTTATTTTTTTTAAAAATTTACTAGTCATATGAATTGCATATGAATTCCACGTGAATTGCATAGTGGTTTGTACTTTTTGCAAATTTCATGAGTACACCTTAGGTGTCTTGTATTAGATCTAGTTCACTACAGTGAGGAGCATCTTGAGGGGAAGGTACTTGAAGCCATAGTGGTAGTGATCTTCCTAACCTTTAACTTCCCTGAAAAAATGTACCTTGAATTCTTTTTCTTTTCTCCATCTATAATGAAAGTACAGATCGTTATGAATGCCACAGTCTCTCTTCAGCTATCTGTATCACAAGACCTCCTGGGTTCCTACGTCCATTGCCCTTCTGTGTGAGTCAAGGGAGGCATAACAGAAGTTGATGCAGTAAATAGCTGTATCAGTGCTGCAGGAGAAGTGATTTACACATGCTTTCCATTTTGAAATACCTGGCTATTTCCCAGGAGTTAAGAACCTAATGGCTTCTTCCAGTGATATTTCTTCTATATAAGAATCACTGCAAATACACTGAAGCTATTTTCTAGTATGGACTTGCACAGGTCGTCTGATCTCTTAAATCTTAGAATCTATGACTCTGAAGTATTTCTAAGGATTTCAGGTCTTCACTAAGGTACAGGATACACATAGAATCACAGAACATCAGCACAATAGAGAGGCAGAACCCAGTCACAGTGAGACGAAGCAGCTTAACCTGGAGATTCCCATTTTGTGTTCGAGACAAAACAAGACCTGAAATACAGGTCTTCTGATTCATGGGTCAGCATTCTCTTCACTGGTCACTCTAATATTTTTCTGATGGAATAGAATGTATCTCAGGATCATATAAGAATATATATCAGAGCTTTAGATTATGATTAAAACTCAGCTGTTACCACTCAGAATTATTGATTTAAAATATACAGAGATTGGATTGGAATTGTATTAACCCTACAATATACCCTGGCCATTCCTTTTCAAATACACCTCCTCGAATGTCGTCTTATTTGCTTTCTGTTTGTGTCTTTATCATCAAAATAAAACAGTGCATAAATGGAGAACTTCCTAAAAAGTATACACTATTTTTTTTTCAATTTTAAGTTTTTCATTAAGATACGAAGCAGTGTTTTTCAGTTACCATGGTCCATGTCTTCATTAAAATCCATCCTACATTTGCTTATATCCATCTCTCAAGATACTCTTTATTACTTTCAAGTTGCTTTGTTCTCAAGGTCACTTCAGCCCTCTGCATCCAACCCCCAAGTCTGCCTCAGTTGTCTTTTCTCTCATTGATGACGTTTGAGACGGATGGCTCTTCACTGGCTGTAGCTAAGATTCCAGTAAATTGTTAGAACAGGACAGATAAAAAAGCAATGTCCTTATCCTGCCAGTCAACATTTATGTAGAATGTGTAGATTAAAAATGGTAAGTACTGAAGAAGCACCCATTGTAGTGAATCGTTTGCCAAGCCCCTTGTTAAGTCATTCAACTTCATTTAGTTGTTTGATGCTGTCTGACATGTGCAAATAGATAAGTGCAAGTAAATCTGTTTCTTTTTAGACTGGAGTATCTCAGTCTTTTTGGAGTTAGGGCAATGTTATTAGTTATTTGTTTGACTCTGTGTTGTCCTCTCCTTATCCTCAAAAGCACTCCCTGAAGTTAAAAAAATATAACTTGCATTAAAAAAAATGTTGGTGAGTGTTGTGATGAGAGAGAATACTGACTCTTAAGCTCATTCGTGGCCACTATGACTGCTAAAAATCAGGTTTAGAAATCAATATAATAGATCACATAAATGTGTAATACCTTTATACACCAGCACGATGGAGACAGCTGCTCACCATGCCATATCCCTGCTCTCCATCCTCCTTTATGGACCTGATTTGTAGCTGTTGGCATCCAGAGTACCACACCCCTCTTCTTACTTTGCAGCTAAGTTGGATCGTACCATTGGGCTGTGGCCAGTGAGATGTAAGCATAAATTTCTTTCTTTTTTTTTATTTTGTGTCCATCATTTTTCTTTTTTTTTTTAAACTTACTTATTTATTTATTTTACTTTACAATGTTGTATTGGTTTTGCCATACATTCTATTTGGACTTCTCTTGGTTTTCTTATCTTCCTATGTTTGATTACTTGATCCAGATGTGATTATCTGGAGCTTCAGGGGTTATTCTGTATCAGAAGATAAAGCTAAAGCCTGCATAATTTTATACATCAATTATATCTCAGTGAAGCAGGGATGAGGTGGCGGGAAATGAATGTGCAAATGACTGAATGCATAAATACATAAAGAACTTTTAAAGCGTGAAAAATAATAAAAAGCTACAGCTTGAAAATATCAGAGCCAATGTTGGAAGTAACTGGGGCTCTCACAGCATCAGCAAGCAGTTATGTTAAGCCTGAATTACTTGTCTCCAGAATTCACTTATATGAGGAAAAGTAAATTTCTATCTTGCTTAAACATATATAATTTGTAATTGTATTATTTTCAGCCAAAAACACTTAGCTAGTAGTACCTGTGAATGAGACTTTAAAATTGAGACTATACTTCTAGAAAGTGATTAAATCTGTTTTTCATATTGAAGGAATATTCTGTCATGTGCCCTGTGATTTTCAAAGAATTGTCATAGCCATGCGACGAGTGTTAATACTTTAGTACTACAAGTGTTTCAGCATAAGTCTCATATTAACATCAAAAGGTTGAAGAAGTCATTCAGCATTTAGTACTATGTTTCCTGCTGCTTAAATTCCAGAGGAAAATACCGGAAAGGATTTGATTTTAGATTTTTTGTTTGTTAATCAAAATATCTTAAGAAATTAAAATACTTAAGAAATTAAAATACTGTGCTATAGAAAATAAGTACCATCTGGGCTGTGTGTTCTTCTATGTCCTCTAAAGAACATTATGCAAAAGAGGGTATGCAAAGGCATGCTTCATTTAACTATACTTACAGGATACCTGATGTGGTACAATAGGAGTATTACTTACAAATTGGTATTGTTGTTTTTTAGTCACTCAGTCGTGTCTGTTTTGCAGCCTCATTATAGCCCGCCAGGCTTCTCTGTCCATGGGATTTCCCAGACAAGAATCCTGGAGTGGGTTGCCATATCCTTCTCCAGAGTATCTTCCCAACCCAGGGATCGAACCCACATCTCCTGCATTGACAGACAGTTTTTTTACCACTGAGCCACCAGAGAAGCCCCCATAAAAAATTGTATATAAATTTATGAACAACAAGGTCCTACCGTACAGCATAGGGAACTATATTCAATATCCTGTGACACAGTATAATGGACAAGAATGTGAAAAAGAATGTTTATGTATATATACATATTTTTAAACTGAGTCACATTGCTGTACAGAAGAAATCAAATGTAAATTGGCCATATACTTCAATAAAATTAAAAGAAAAAAATTGTACATAAATTAGATTGTTTATTTCATCATATTATAAATGTGCCAAGAAAGCAACAATATAAACAACTCTAGAGGATTACTTTTTTCCTATGAAGAGCCTTAATATATTATTTTGTTAAGGTCATATTTTCATCATATGGATTATCATCATGCATTTCAACATTGTGTGTTGTTGGTTGTGTTATTTTTTTAATTCACCTCTAACATTTGGGCAATATGGTTATGAAACTTGTTGCCCTAGTAACCGTCAGGGTTATTGGACTTCTTTGACCAGCTAATTAAATTCTGCTCCCCGCACTTCACCTTCACCCTGAGCTTTCTTGTTGCTTGTTACTCTTTGGAAGAGGGTTGACCTTCTAAGACAGATAAGAACATGCTTAGGTCACTAGAGTTGTTTCCCACTTAAACCTACAAACTAAACACACACACACACAATATATATATATATATATTCTCAAAGTGCTTATCAATGTGTTTGTTTCCTTGGCATCATTTTCCAAGTCAATGATGTCAGTCATCACCAACAAGTTAAAAGCCTTTATCACAGAATGACAAGGTTTTAAAAATCTTTTACCAAGCTGTTTGCTGTGTGCCTGTCTTCCTTCTGAGGTTCTTTTCATACTGCATGGTATTATGACCAGAGCATCAGCTTTGAGGTCAGATAGACCTTGGTACTCAAGTCACGGTTCCATGCCTTATCTTGTCCTAGGTATCTTTGTTAGTATCCTAGACAAGTTGCTTAATGTTTCTGACTCTCAGATTCCTTAATTGAAGCCACATCTTAGAACTATAGAGAAGGATTTGTAAAAACACCTGTAACGTACCTAGTTCGGTGCCCAGCACATGTGTGTTTAAAAAACAGTATCTGTCTTTGACAAAATCTTCTTTATGAAGATGTACAATAAGGCTAAATTCCTGCACATATGCATACAAATGGAATATAGTTTAGATACAGTCTTCCTTTCATAGTGACCAGAGACAGAACCAGTCAAAGAGTTTACAGCATATATGAAAGATCAAATTATTGGGCTCTTTTCTGACAGTGACTGCTCTCTCCCGGTAGAATGACTCTAAAAATGTAACATGTCTCTTCAGAAAGGACTACATGAGATAATTCCATGACATTTGTCCACTTATATCTTGTTAAATGTCTTGCTCACATTAGAATGCTTTTCTAAGTCTTCTCAAAACTACATATAGCTCAAGTTTGAGTAGCACTAATATCCAGTTGAGTTCTTTGGGCAATGTTACTTGGGTAAAATTTACTTGGAGAATTCTATCTATATTTGGACAGAAAATGTTTGAGGGACAGGTTCTGTTCTAGCAATCAGTATCCTAGTGGAAAATGTCCTGGTTTTGAAGAAGGAGTCTTAACTCCCTAGCAGTATGCCTTACCTTAAGGAAAAGCCACAACACTCTCATCCAAGTAGTGAACGCACCTTAACCCCACTTGGCTTCTGAGGTCAGAAGGGACAAGGAGTCTTTGGGCTGGTGAGGCTGGGGGAAAAGTACACAGGAACTTTCTGTCCTGTTTTCGAAAGTTTTCTGTAAATTAAAATGATTTCAAAATACGAAGTTAGTCGGTTTTTTTTTTTTTTTGAAGCCACAGAGGTTCATGACATCAGTGTCTTCATCGGTCAAATGGAGATGGTAATAATAGCTGACCTTCTGACCCCAGACAGTTGTAAAGAGAATCAGCAAGTAAAGCAATACACATAAAACTCAAAACGCTGCTCCTCTGTGCTGGGTCTTCCTTGCTTGACATCACCATTTTACCACCTCCGGTCTTCTGTTCTCCTTGCTGCCAAGGTTGTCTTCGCTTCTTAAAGTCTTTGTGGTTACTTCACGTAAGGCAAAGCACTGCCGAACACCACCAGTTACCAAAGCAATTCTCCTTTCTTCCTCCTTTGTAATCTGTTCCACACCCTCTGTGGCATGCCTTCTTTAAGCCTTCTTTCTGAAAAACCCAGCCTAATGGCCACTGACATTTAATCAAATAACAGTTATGATACATTTACTCATGAGTAAAGGCTGATTAAAATTTGGGCACCGACATCTGAGGATGGGAATTTCATCATCAAATATCTTAATAGAAACCATTTTGTTAAATAACCATAATTACAGGTTTTACATTTATGATTCTAGGGGATTTTGCTGTTCTGCATTCTTTGAAGCCCAAGAGGCTATCATAGTTTTCAGGCTGCTTGAAATACTAATTTAAGTACATCCAAGGCTTCTTCAGAAGATAAGGCCCTAGGGGACTCTATCTTTCCAAGATTTTGAACCTGAAGTTATTTTAAAGGTGATTTCTGTTTTTGTTTAATTTTTTTTTAATTAGGTAAGAGTTTTTAAGGTAAAAGTAAAAATAGACATTAATTTTTTAATGTGTAGATATTTCTGCTTTTTCCTGTTAATAATTTAAGAATTTTTCATTTATTATGTTTGAAACCAAAGAAGTTGGGATAGCCAAGATTGCTCTTGTATTCTCATCAGAGTCATATTTGGTCAAGTCTGTTTCTGGGTTTTTTCAGTGATTAAATCTTGGCATAGTCAGGAAATCCTTTTCTTCTTTTTGTTTGGGGTTAACTCATGCTTGCAGCTACATCAGTCTTTGTGGCAGATTTCTGTTGATGAACTTGCTCATTTCTGACTCACGAAAACAGCTCAGCCAATTATGAGAAAAGAAACGTCAGCTTGAAAATGGTTAAGAGCATTCTCTTTAGGGAAATAAACAATTTAATTTGGTTTGTCTTGTTTCTAATCTTAACTCAGATGGCGTCCAGTTGTAAAAGCCTATTTTTTCTTCTATCACATAGTCCCTTGAGAATTTTTCCTAGACTGATGACTGTTTCTTCACTGGTGCCTAATAGACTTCATTATTCATCTTTTCATAGTTTCTTGTTTTGAATTTTTTTAAAGCATGTGTGATTCAAGTTTATTGTTATATATGGTTTTTTACACCCCTATTTATCTCAGTTTTTTACAGCACTGTTTTCCTTCAGATGAAAATTACTAAATGAAAATTTTAACCATTTTACTGGAATACCTTCTTAGCTAGAGTACTTAAGGTTTACTATATGAAGTGCCAATTTTTTAATTATTTTATAAACTAAGAGATTGAAAGCATCAGCATAAATAGTAGGAAGCAGAGACTGTGAGCTGGTTATTCTGATCCACCACTGAGACAGTTATCTCTGCTACTTCTCAACGCCTCTGGCAGCTCTAGTGTAGCTTTGCAATAGGGAGTAGTGATGAGGAGCAAGGGTAGGTCCTGGTGTATTCGTTCAGAAGGATTGAAAGGAGCAGCATTTGTTCTGGTCCTTGCTTTAGGAGCTCTATGTTGTCTGTGCTCCACAAAGAAGCCAGAACGCTAGTGGTAAAGGACCGCCTGCTAATCCAGGAGACACAGGAGACTCCGGTTTGATTTCTGGGTCCAGAAGATCCCCTGGAGGAGGACATGGCAACCCACTTCAGTATTCTTGCCTGGAGAATCCCATGAACAGAGGAGCCTGCTGGGCTACTGTCCACAGGGTCACAAAGAGTCGGACACAAATGAAGCGTCTTATCATGCAATACCTCGCAGTGATGTCAGAACTAAAGAGGAGTTAGATAGAAACGACACATGATTACATTTTTAAAAGGTCACTGGCTGATGTGTGGGCATGAGTTCTTCCTTTAGTATCCTGGTCATCCTGTGAGTCTCAGGCATGATGTGGCCCCTGTTTTGAAACCATAGGGTAGAGGCACAGTGCTTGTTCCCTTGAAGGGCAGGCAGCATAGGAGAGCACAGTGCTTTTCAAGTTCTGCCCTGCGGCTTTTGGTGTTTGATTGAAAAATACCCTGTAGAGGAGAAGGAAACTTGAAGACTCTTAAGACTCCTTCCCTCCCCTCTGTCACCTCTGCTTCAGCAGTTTCATTACTGAGGCTTCAGAGTAAAAATACTGTCTTGACAGGAATAGAATATTAAAAGGCAAAAATGTCAAAATTCCAAAAGAAATGAAGAAAGAGGTGAAAAGGATTTAAGAGAACGTGATAGGCATAGAAGATAGTCAGAGAAATTCCTACAGATGTATACTGAAACCCCCCAAAGAGGAGAACCAAATTAATGGGACAGAGCAAATACTAAAAGCCTATAATCCAATTATCGGTATATATAAAAGAGACAACTAATGCGAATCTGCTGTATAGCTCAGGAAGCTCTGCTCGGCGCTCTGTGGTAACCTAAATGGGAACGAAATAAAAAAATGAGGGAATTTATGTATAACTGATGCACTTTGCCACACAGCAGCAACTGTTAGCAAAAACTGTAGTGTTAGCAAACCAACACAACTTTGTATGCAGCCATACGCCAATAAAAAAATTTTTAAGGTAGGGAAAAAACCAGCATAGACTGGAATAAGACAGACCTGGCTTCAGAATGTACATGCCTCTTACCTGCTTAGCAAACTTAGACAAGTTACCTAATGTATCTGATCATAGATGCTTCATTTTAAAAACAGGAAGCATATCTGCCCATTGAGATTATTGGAAAAATTAAAAGAGATAATGAAAAGACCAAGTGTGACACCCACAGACACATAATAGTGAGTCAACCAGTGTCAGTCCCCTTCCCCTTAGACTAGTGGTTCTCAGCTGGTGTGATTTTGCTCCCAGCGGGACACTTGGCAATGTTTGGTTTTTAGTTTTCACAGCCCACAAAGTGGTGGGCAGATGGTATCAGCATCTAGTGGGTAGAGGTCAAGGATACTGCTAAACATCCTTCAGGGCACAGAACAGACTCACAACAAAGAATTACTCAGCTCAAAATGTCAGTACTACCAAGACTGAGAAACCTTGCCTTAGAAGTATTAACTTTTCTCTGTAAAGACTGTAGAAAGGAACTTCCCTGGCAGTCCAGTGGTTAAGACTCCACATCTTCACTGCAAGGGGCTCAGGTTCCATTCCTGGTTTGGGGAACTAAGATCCCACATGCTTCATGGCACAGCCAAAAGTTAAAAAAAACAACAACTATAAAAGAATATAGAAAAAATACATATGGGTTTGTTCCACCAATATTTATGTGTCAAGCTCTGTAGAGACTGTGGGAATTTTGTACTGAGTTAAGCAGACATCATCTCTGCCATCAGGTACCTTACATTCTAGTTGGGAACAAATAGACAATAAAATAAGAGAATAATATTACTGTGGGAGATGGTAGTAAGAGCCATGAAGAAGCATGAAGCATGGTAATAGACAGACAGTGACCTGGGGGAGCTGCTATTTTGTATTAAGTAGCCAGAAATAGTTTGTCTGTATAAAGTGACTTTGGAACAGAGACCTGAAGGAAGTGAGGGAGCAGGCTGGACAATGATGTTGGGTTAAGACCTTCTGGACAGAGTGTAGTAAGTGCAAATGCCCTGGTGTGGGAGTGTTATTTGACATTTTCAAGAAACTTCAGGATAGGCCAGAGTAACTGGAGTGAGGAGAATGATAAGAGGTGAGGTCAAAGAGTAATAGGGCGCCAGATTATATAGGGGCTTATGGGCCATGCTGAGGATTTTGGTTTTTATTTTGTGTATGATGAGAAGCTGTTGTTTTAAATTTTACTTTATATTGGGAAGAATAGCTGCATGGAAGTTCTGATCATAAGTAGCATGATCTGATTTTCAGTTTTTGAAAGATCACTCTGGCTAGTGTGCAGTCAAAAGACTCAGGGTTGGGGATAGGAGCAGAGGAAGAGTGGAAGCAGGAAGACCTACAAGGAGATTATTGCAATAGTCCAAGGGAGAGATGAGGACGATGGCTTGGACCAGAGTAGTAGCAGTGAAAGTGGAAGGTGATGAAAAGTCATTCCAGGTATATTTTAAAGGCAAAACTCCTGGAACTTACTTAGAGGGAATGAAGTAAGCTAAAAATTTTTTTCTCATATTAAAAAAGTCTTCATTGAAAATACTCAGATGTATCACATAGTAACAACAGGGAAATTCCAAGGAAGGCTCTCTTGCTCTGAATAGAGTTCCATATATCCTTGACAAGGATGTGAGGCCTGTGCTGCAATGACAGTCTCCCTGCTTCACAGGATTTTATTTTTTAAAATATGTAAGTGAAGCTGGCCGGAGTTCAGTACTCAGGCTGTTGGACTGAACAAGAATGTTGGACTGCTCAAGAATTTGATCTAACTCAAGGTTAAAGAGAAAGCATGAAGTAAATCTTGTGCAATAGTTGGAAAAAATATACATATTTTCCAGTTGTGAATTTTTACCCTAAACAACCAACATATTTCACTATGTCCTCATGTATTTGCTAGACTCTAAAAAGTCATGTCGACTCATCTGGATATTACATAAACCTATGAGAATTTTTAGGAGAATTATTCAGAATACCTAAAGAGCTTACATATATTAATCTAATATGCTCACTTTTGGGTATATAGCCAAATAGAAACCACAAAAAAGGTTATAGAACTCTCAATCAGGAAAATAAAAAAGAGGTCAGTCTTCTATCACTTTAAAGAGCTAGTTTGGGCAGAAGTTCACATAGCTTTTTATATTATTTGCCAACTTAGTTATTACAAAGCCTGTTTACAATTTCAGGGAAACATCAGTGAACATTAGTACTAATACTACATGAGGGTCTACAACTAAACATGGGATTAGGTTGTTTGGTACTAAGTTAATGGGAAAAAATGATACAGTTGTTGCCCAGCAGAAACTAACACAACATTGTAAAGCAATTATATTCCATTTTTTTTAATAAGTGATACTTTTCCTAGCACACATTTTATCCCAAGGCAGGAAATGTTTTATTGGGAATAATTTTCTCCACTACTAGCTAATAAATTCAGATTTTAAAATGTGAAGTAGGCATTACCCCAATTTAAAATGTAGTATTTTGATTTTGATAACAACTATATTTTCCTTATATAATCATTCATGCTCATTCTTCATAGTTTAAAATACAGAGAAAAGAAAAACCTCCTATATTAACAGTAATATATTTAGACCCAGAGTACAGACCAAAAAATCCAATATTTTGAAACAACTCTATTATGAACTAATATCACAAATATCCTTCTGAGTATTTCTCAATCACTGATGCTTTATACTTACTGAGAATTACTGACTTATTTTTAGCACAAAAATTCTTTTTAAATTCCTTGAATTTTCTCCTAGAGTCTACAGCTATTTCTTCAGGAAACATCATATGACTAGTATAATACATTCTTAATACCTTGGGCATATAAAATTGGTGGATTATAAAAATCACTCTGGGGGAAGAAATCAATACCAAAGGAAACCTTTATTTTTAGGCTAGGAAGTATATTGTATCTTTACTCAGTTATTCTTGGGCTTCCCTTGTGGCTCAACTGGTAAAGAATCCGCCTGCAAAGTGGGAGACCTGGGTTTGATCCGTGGGTTGGGAAGATACCTGGAGAAGGGAAGGGCTACCCAATCCAGTATTCTGGCCTGGAGAATTCCATGGACTATACAGTCCATGGGGTCACAAAGAGTTGGACATGACTGAGTGACTTTCACTTTCACTTTACTAGTTACATAATTCAGAGAAAATTCTGGGTGAGGCTTAAATGAACTTTTGATTTCAAGGTTATGCCAACCAGGATTCTGAACTGGCTCCCTTAACATCACAGTGACATTCTCCTTTCTCTCCCTACTTCACTTTCTCTGAGAACATATATCCCAACTAATGCTGTCTCTGTGTGACTTTCTGCCTCTTGAGTCACTGCTTTGATAATTTTTTAGCACATGGACATTTATTTAATGACCTTCTGTAAGTCAAGATTTCACTACTTCCCGAAATCTTTTTTTTCTGATTGTAATTCAGTTAAGAAAAAAATTTTTAATTACTGAAATGTGTATCTGAAAAAGTAAAAGTTACCTCTAATGTTGCTCCAAGAGATGAATACTATTATAAGTATAATGTATGTACTTCCAGATGTTTGCAAACATGTATGTATGTTGTGTGCAGACACTTACGTATTTCAACGTAAATGGGATCAAGACACACAGCATTCTAATTCTCAACTTGCTTTTTTCAGTTAATAATACATTCTTTCAGCTATAATCTCTGAGGGGAGACAGAAGCAGCACACATAGAGAAGTGCATGGGCCATAATACTAGTCAGAAGAGCATGTACGATTTAGAAGAGAGGAATCGATGTGACCTGGGATCTTGAGGGAAAACTTGCTAAAGGAGGTGATAGATCTTGTTGGCAAACTTGGTAGAGGAAGATGCTGAAAGGAAAGGAGCTAAGTTGCCTTGGGGATGGGAGAGGGGATGTCCAGCACAGTCATGAGGCAGGGGCAGGGAATAGCTGAACATGACAGATGTGATGAAGGGTGACCTCTGTGCCTAGGTCTTTTCTCTTTGTTTTTATTTAAAGTGATTGTACCCAGGTGGGTTGGGAGAGTTAAAATATTTGGAAGGCAGAACCCTGTTGCGGTCCTCCAGGCCCAAACTGATGAGCATTGCAGTGGGCAGTTAAAAGCAGAGGACTCCACCAGATGTTTTGCGGGAAACATGCTTAACTCTTGGGAAGGGAATCCAGTAAATTACAAACTGACCCAGCAAGCAGAACCAGCACTCACCTGGGTACCAGGTTGCCTTTGCAGTAATCCAGATAAAGCCCCATAACCTTTCTGGACCTCAGCTTTCTTATTTGCAGTGAGTTGGGGATGTATGTGGTTTCTGAGATTCTTCAGGATGCCATGGTGTTTACTGATCTTTGAGTATCCTTCTGCTGTGGACCACAGCAAACATGAACACCGTCAACATTCCACAGTTCATGTGTTGTCATGTTGCTGGATGCTGCTGCAATTGCTCTGTATGTAGTTTTCAAGTTTCAGCAACTAATTCCTGTTTAACATAAGGTATTTGGTAGGTTACCGTCGGCATTTAGCATTTTTCACCCAGAAAGGACTTTGCAGTTCACCTGTAAGACTTCTAAGTGTCATCAAAATAAGATTTTTTTTTTAATTCAAGGTAGAAGTGAAAGCAGATAAGCTTTCATCTTGGTTTAAATGTTATGTTCTGTGATTCTGTATTGCTGAAGAAAGTCATGTGTCTTGAGAAGCCGCCAAGAGATATGCCAGTGCATAGCTTCTGTAACCTTTATGTATGCTTCAGTGAAAGCATGAGAGAATTTAAATGAAACTGCATGCTGCAGAAGGAATCCAGCCTCATACCTCAAACTGAAACATGCAGGGGCAAATGGTGATTGTCATTGCTGTCATTGAAAGTGTGTTTCAAAGATGCAAGCAATTTCACGTCAACCCAAGTAAAAACTTTTCACTGAAACTTTGCATTAACAAATATATACTGAGAGTCTGTTGCGTTCAGATACTGAACAAATTATACTACATACTACATTGTAGGGATATTTGCTCCCCTGTTTTCATTCAAGTAGGACCCAGAAAGTAAATTCACCTGCCTTGCAATTCTGCCCTCTGTTTTATAATAACCAGAAAGACCAGTAAGCTTGATAATGAGGAAAATGACTGTTAGCATGACTATTCTCTTTTATCTTTTTAAAAAGTGATTTCATTTAGATTTTAAAACATTGTTGGGCATTTGAAGATTTTAGAAGTAATTCTTTCAAGGTAATAATCCTTTCAAATGTATGCCTCTACTTGGTAATGCTTTGCTTTGTTGTAGTACTAGTAAGGTTCAATTTCAGAAAAGCCTCTGAATATGAAGCATATTGTTATGAATGTTCGGGAGCACTGCTGATTGCTAGAGAAAGGGAGGAGTGGGTAGAAGAGCCAGATTAAGCAGAAGACAAACTGGACTTGTAGATAAAAAAGCGTGAGTAATGCAGACTTGACCTGACACTCATATGAGAGTCTTGAGATCAGGAGAACGTGTGTCATTTGCGGATATTCAGGATGAAAACATGCTGTGATTAGTCTGCTATGATTATTTAGTGATAACACCTCAGAGTAGGTCATTCAGGACCCACCCAAGACTTACCTCTCACTTTGCCTCTTTATTAACATTATGCTTTAATTTGTTTTTGTTTTTTTTTTTTTTTTACAAACTGTCCTTTACCTTTATTGCTTGTATACACAAGGAATACATTATAAAACTCAGTGGGAAGAGGAAAAACTAATGGAAGAAAAAGTTACCTGCTTTAGTATTTTTAAGAATAATTTTGATAACTTCTTAGATCAACTTGCTTATCTGAAACAGAGCAAAACTACAATACAATCACAATATAATTCTAATAATCACAGCAATTATGCTTTCATTTTTAATTTTCTCTTCATAAAACATTAATGCTATAAAAATGAGGTTGATGACATCCCTATTTAAAAGACACATTGTACTGGTATCAAAATGTAGTTTATTTTAATACCAACTGAAAAAATAGAGCTTTTTAACTTGTCCACATCCCAGTGTGCTCAGCTGTAAAATGGAGCTGTGAAAACTGTTTATCCTATTTTTGTGGCATCTTTGTCTGGTTTTGGAATTAGGGTGATGGTGGCCTCATAGAATGAGTTTGGAAGTTTACCTTCTGCAATTTTCTGGAAGAGTTTGAGTAAGATAGGTGTTAGCTCTTCTCTAAATTTTTGGTAGAATTCAGCTGTGAAGCCATCTGGTCCTGGGCTTTTGTTTGCTGGAAGATTTCTGATTACAGTTTCGATTTCCTTGCTTGTGATGGCTCTGTTAAGATCTTCTATTTCTTCCTGGTTCAATTTTGGAAAGTTATACTTTTCTAAGAATTTGTCCATTTCTTCCAAGTTGTCCATTTTATTGGCATAGAGCTGCTGGTAGTAGTCTCTTATGATCCTTTGTATTTCAGTGTTGTCTGTTGTGATCTCTCCATTTTCATTTCTAATTTTGTTAATTTGGTTCTTCTCTCTTTGTTTCTTAATGAGTCTTGCTAATGGTTTGTCAATTTTGTTTATTTTTTCAAAAAACCAGCTTTTAGCTTTGTTGATTTTTGCTATGGTCTCTTTAGTTTCTTTTGCATTTATTTCTGCCCTAATTTTTAAGATTTCTTTCCTTCTACTAACCCTGGGGTTCTTCATTTCTTCCTTCTCTAATTGCTTTAGGTGTAGAGTTAGGTTATTTATTTGACTTTTTTCTTGTTTCTTTATCCTAAAGGTTATTGTGCTGCTCTGTGTAAAGAGCAGGCATTGGTTTGTTTTTTTTTTTTATCATGTTACTTATTAGCCTTATGATTTTTCCCCTGTTGCGTCTTTTTCCAGAGATTTCTTAAAGTTCCAGGAATAGAAAAGGGATTGCCAATGTGCACTTTAGTGTGGATTAGAGAGAGTGCTCTGAAGAGAAGCAGAAAGGAAAGTACAATTAAGATAACTCAGAAAACAAGAGCCAGCCTTAGTTCATTGTTGGCCAACATATTGTTTTTTATGGGTCTTTGGCTTCAAAAAAAATTGCCTACTCTTTCTGAAATTTGTACAGTTGGATCACAGATATTACAGTTCCTGATTTTAGATCAGCCAGCAAGGATTTATATGCGTTTATTTTGCCTCAGTTCACCCGTCCATCTGCCCAGTTGTTCAGCCAGCCAGCAAATGTTTACTGAGGCCCAGGTGAGTCCAAGCTAAGCAGTGGCCAACACTGAGATCAAAGAAGCAACGAATACGTAGTCCATGAAGGTTAGGTATCTTCTGATTTTCCCAGTTTTTAAGGTGATAGTGTCAGATTAGGAGATAGTATAATCAGATGCTAAATCATTTGGATGCTTTCATGAGGTCGGATTTGTCCCCCATTTTTGGTTATTTGAAACAATTTCTTGAGAAGTGAGACAAATAAAGAAAAAATTAGCATGAGGGGTGAATCGAAATCATCTTCATCCTCAGCTCCCAGTAAACGTCTCTAATTTCCTGTTGATCACTCTTGACCGTGCTGTGAAAAGCATGAATGCCGGTGTCCCGTCACGTGTATTCCGAGGATGTTAGTAGGAGTGCTTCCCAACCCCTTCCATGTTGTGAGGCACGTAGAAAGTGATGACATTTTTATGCTGCACCAACGTAAGTGCAGATTTCCTTGGTGGCTCCACAGTAAAGAAGCTGCCTGTAATGCAGATGTGCGTTCCCTCCCTGGGTTGGGAAGATCCCTTGGAGAAGGAAGCAGCCAATCCCTCCAGGATTTTTGCCTGGAGAATCCCACGGTCAGAGGAGCCTGGCGGGCTACAGTCCATGGGGTCACAAAGAGTCGGACACAGCCAAGTGACTATGGTGGTGGTTTAGCCGGTCAGGGCCTGATAATTTCATTTTTTTAAGAACAGTTTGGGCATGTTAGTGACAGTGACGCCATGATACATTTTAGTAAGATAATGTACGGAGGATCCCAAAGAAAAATATTGGATTAAACACTACTGTAGGTTTGAGGCAACTCTTTATAATAAAAAAAAAAAATGGGCTTCTTCAAGGAATTGAGAGTCCTGGACTTCAGTTCTCACTTGATCACCTTTGGCAAATCATTTCTTTCTGAACCCCAATTTCCTTATCTTTGAAATGAGAGAGCTTTCTTAACCTTTTGGCTAAGATCAAGTATAAAATGAGGGCGATTGAACAAGATGAATTTTAAGCTGCTCTCTAGCTCTGATAGGCCATGATTTTGTACTGCCTATAAATCTTTGCTGTTGAGTCAACTGCTTCGCTTTGAGTGTTTGCTGTATGCTAAGCACTTGGTGAGTAATTTCTGTACATGGTTTAGTAGCTTCATGGGCTCCCAATCAAAAGTTTCTGCATTGATGCTAAAGGAATTGTTAATAAAATACACCAACTGTCTAAACTGTCTAGGCCTGCCTGTATGTAGGTGACAGGTCTTGAATGTTCAACTTCTGAAAGAAAAGTTAATATTAAAAATCTCGTTAGGAGCTTTTTATGTAGTTGTCTGAGTCCTTTCTGTCTAGTGTATGTTTAGTGGGTAAGGCTGTCTAACTGGAGGGTGACAGAGGAGACCCGGAGAACACATGAATAATCAAGGACTGGGGGCATTATGGTAGTTTGCCCACAAGGTAGACCAATTATGGTAGCATTTGTTTATTCCACAAGGGATTTATTCTCATTTACCACATGTCAGATATTTTCTGGGAGCTATAAATTCAAACCTCAGAGGTTCCTGCTATAGTCAGACACAGACAAACAGTCAGATGTACATACCGACTTGCATACATAATATATACATACATTAAAGATACCAGTCTCAGAGGGAGGGTTTTTTGTAATAAACACATTAGTAACTAATTTGAAATGTTCAAAGCACATAAATTATCTTTTCCTTGCTTCCCATTTTCCATTAGTGAATGTTTATTGAGTCATGTGTCAGATATATTAAAAAGGACAAAACTAAATCATGTCAAAAAAGTACTTCTGAGTACATAAAAATTCAGTAATATGCCCTTCAAGAAACATGTTTCAGATTCATGCTCACCAGGATACATGTACACATATATGCACAGGTGTGGGTGTAATGTTTACTTGTAAGTGTCCGAAAAGAATACTTGAACCTAGAGGATAAATAGAGAAACCTGGGTTTGTGTCAGCACATATATGTGTTCGTGAGTATGTGTCAAGGAGATTAGGAAGGAAAGATGAGAAGGAAGGGAAAAAATAATCGGTGGTCTTAGAAGGAACCACAGTAGTCAGTAAATTTTGCCTTAACACCCTCCCCCCACACACCATCTTTGCTCTATGGCGCTGCAGCTAGTGAACCATTATTCATTCCATTAACTGAGAGATCATTGGATTTAAGTTGTCCACCCACCCAAATGTAACAAAATGCAAAAAAGAATAATTTCAGTTCCTAAAAAATATAAAAATATCCACAGACATTAGGAGTGGTACTTAATGTACTCTAACAACTGTGATAAAGAAAACTTGCTAAAAGTCCTTCCAAAGCAGAAAAAAAATTTTTTTAAATCTCAGGGAATTTTTTTCCTTTACTGGCCAGAAACTCATTCCAAGAAGTACCAGCCTGTCTCATTTCAAAATGCTTCCTTTGCCAAGGAAGCGGAAGCGGTCATATTCTTTCCCACCAAACTATGGATGAATTATAATTAGCCTACCTCTGGTGGGATAGTGAAGCAGCAAACATCTGCTATACTGAGTCCAAGAACCCACGAATGAAACTATACCAAACTGTGACTCATACCTGGACGCAGATTAAAGGATTTGCGTTGTGTTTACCTTTTTCTTGATTTTCTTTGCAATTTAAAATATGGATTTTTTAGCTCTGGCTCCATGTTCTATGGGGAAAATATATGGGTTCCATTTGTTGACTCCTATGTTAATATTGAAAAATCCCAGCTTTGAGGCAGATGGGCAGTAAAAGTTAATAACATTTTCTGTTTAATTTGTTATCACCTCACAGTTTTCTTTTTCTTTAAGAGGGTGGTACAGTTAAAGAAAATTCAGAAGTACACAGTCTAAGTCAGGTCCTTTAGTTTTTTTTTTTCTTCCAGTATAGTAAAAGTAACAGAGGACTGGAAAATGGTTTTTTAAACTTTATTTATAAAACAAGCAAGCTTCAAAACTACTGTTACTTATCAAAATTTTGTGTATCATGGTGTTTAAGGTGGCACTAAAGTATTCACCTAAAGTAAGGAAAGGAAATGGAATTCATGCTCTTGAGTTTTAGCTGTGAAAACATATAATAGTCCACTTGATTTAAATTTGTGTGTGTGTCTTTTTATTTTCATCTATCAGAGAGCAGAAAGACAAACTCGAGTTATGGATTCAGCTCAATATGCAGAATTCTGTGAAAGTCGACACTTAAGTTTCTGTAAGTAAGCATTTGACTTGGCTTCATTATATGTTTAAGAGATTATGTGTTACAGATACACTGAAGTACAGCACAATCTCTGTTCCTTAGAAATTGGTGAATTTAATACATATATGCATAGTTATAACTGTTATGGAAACAGCCTCTGCATTGTAGGGGAACCCATAAAAGGCTTTAACCCACTCTGTTGTTTTGCTGTTATAAGTATTAAGAGGTTTTAAAGGGTGCTGGTAATACACTGAGGGCCATGTTAATTACTCACATTACTTTTAGTCCATTCTTCTTAATATTCCCGTTTAAACTTCTTTTTCGGTTTCTTAGTCATGTTTGCACTAGTATTGCTGATTGCGCTTGACCCGTAGTGGGCTGTGGAAGTACAGTCATGACATTTAAAAGCCCCTAATGTTAATAAATATGAACTTGCCCTTCATGCGTGCATACTCATATTACCACAATAGACTATGTCAACAGTCTCTTCTGTCTTTGTCTATAACCTCCCGCTGTGGTGTGTGTTCCCTGTTAGCCAAGTTCATTAGTCCACACCTTGTACCTATGGTAAAATTAGTGCCATCCCACCCCTGCACACAGCTTAAGAGTACATAAGGGCTTGTGATAAACAGGGGGCTGGATTGTGTAGGAAAAACATCCTTATAGCAACAGTTCAGTGATGACTAAGACTTTCAGGGTGAAGGTCAAAGAGTAAGTGTGATGAAAAGTCCAGTTAAAAATATGACAGAGTAGCACATGACCCTTGTCTGAGAAATCATAGACACAATGGTGTCTTTAAACGACAAGCTATTATGTGGTCACAATAACAGCGTATTCAATTTGGAAAAAGAAAATGAGAGCTTCATTTATAGATCATAAAGTGCAAATAAATGACACATTTCAAACAGCACCCCATGTAAATGTCAGCAAAATATAGGAAAACATGTTTGGGAAGGTTTTTTTTTTTCTCCTGACTAAATATACTTTGCAGTCTGACTAACAATTTGGCATCATACATCTGTGAAGCATTAAGTAAATGACACTTCAGATCATGGCAATTTCAGCAAATGAGAGGTTTTTGTATTGTAAATTTTAGGTTTAAAAATGGCATTCAAGTCTTTTATAAGTATAAATCTCCATTTTATAAAGTAACATTCAGTGCTATTGAACTATTTTTTGAATCATTCTTAATTTACTTAAAGAAACAAGTGCTATTTCACACTAAAACATGTAGTGTCCTAATACCTCTTTTGTTTAAAAAATCTGATTTTTCATAACTGAGTTTTTTGGTTCATAACTTAATAATAAACTACAGTAGGTAAAAAATTAATATTTTCCATTTCTATAGTATAAAGAGTATCTTATGCTTAATTTTTTTTCTTTAAAGAAGAGGGATTTGGGCATTGAAAAATATTTCTTCATATAGTGCCCATAGTACTTCATCATGAAACCTTAGTGGGAGAATCTGTTTTCTGTGCCAGAGTACTGTCTTTGGGAATGCTCAGTCCAAGGGGGTCACCAGTTCCAGAACTAGACTCTTCATGCCTTTGCTGATACATGACCAAGGTACAGGAATTGTGATCCAGCCATTTGTGTCTTTTTAAATATTTAATCATAGTACTCACTAACTGAGACTACTGGTGCATTTTAAAATGACCTGTATATAACTTATAAAGGCTGAGGGTAAGCTTTAGAATTAAGACACTGATCCCATTCACCAGTATTTTGTTTTTATATTTATATAAGTCAGATTATCATTTCCCTTTAAAAGTCTTTTAAAATCTGATATTAATTCAAAAAGCTCTAATTTAGTTATAATTTGATAAACCTGTTTCCAGTCCTTTCAACCCCATTGTTTCATGTGTGGTTTTTGTGAACAGATACCTAAATTTTCTTTTTAATCAATCTGAGAGTCTCTTTGTATTTTAATTGATGAGTTTAATTTATATGTATTTAATTACTTATACATTGGGGTTTATATATGCTATCTTATTTTGTGTTTTTAATTTGCTGTGCTTTTTTGTTTGGTTTTCCTCCTTTTATTTGGATTGATGGGCTTTTCTTGATTCCATTTTTCACAAACCAGTTTGTATATTACTTATTCTATTGCTATTATTTTAGTTGCTATCCTTAATTTTTCTAAAGCACATTCCTGGCCTAAAATTTCTTTAAGATGGTAAGTACCGGCATACCTTGTTTTATTGATCTTTGCTTTATTGTGCTTCATAGAGAGTGTGTTGTTTTAACAAGTTGAATGTGGCAGCCCTGCCCTGTGTCAAGCAAGTCTATTGGTGCCATTTTTCAAACAAAGATTATTTTGATTAAGCTATGTACATTTTTTTAGACATAGTTATTTTACACTTAATAGACTATAGTATAGTTTAAACGTAGCTTTTTATATGCACTGGAAAACCAAAAATTTCATGTAATGTCCCTTATTGCAATGTATGATTTATTGTGGTGATCTGGAATCAAACCCACAGTATCTCCAAGATATACTTGTATCTGAACTTTCCATCTCAGCCTAATTTTGTTTTCCCCAAGCCTCTGAAAGTACTTTAAAGCACTCCTTTTTGTCTTAAAAAACTGGCTTTATTTTGTCCTCATATTTAACTGATAGTTTAGTTAAGTAGGAAATTGTAGACTAATAGTTATTGGTTAAAACATGATTCCATTGTCTTTTTGCCTCTGTTGTTGGTTAGAAATCTGATGTCTACTTGTTTTATGGTTTCCCTGTGGGAGAAAAGGAAAGAAAGAAGATGTAGCTGCCAGGCCCTGCAGTACATGGGGAAATTAACAGGCTGGCAAGCAGCAGCTGATCACTCTCTCTCTCTTTAGTCACTCAGTCATGTCCGACTCTTGCGACCCTGTAGACTGTGGCCTGCCAGGCTCCTCTCTCCATGGGATTCTCCAGGCAAGAATACTGCAGTGGGTTGCCATTTCCTTCTCCAGGGGATCTTCCTAACCCAGGAATCGAACCCAGGTCTCCTGCATTGCAGGCAGATTCTTTACCAACTGAACTATGACATCATCCCTATTTATAGCTGATCAATAAATAGGTATAAAAGGAAAGAAGGAAGGAACCCCTACTATAAAAGTTTCCAGGGAAGGGACTTCCCTGGCAGTCTAGTGGTTAAGACTTCACCTTCCAATTCAGAGAGTGTGGGTTTGATCCCTGGTCAGGGAGCTGAGATCCCACATGCCTCATAGCCAAAAAAACAAAGCATAAAACAAAAGCAGTATTGTAACAAATTCACTAAAGAGTTTAAAAATGATCCACATCAAAAAAAAAAAAAAAAGAAAGAAAAAAATCTTAGGGAAAGAAAAAATTCCAGAGAAAACCATGCCTTCTTAGGAAGGCTATTTTTGATTCACCCAAATAACAGTGATTTTGCAGAGAGAGAAGTTGCAGAAGGCTTTCTTCAGAGTACAGTGAGCATCACAGAGGGCCATGAGGGAAGAGTCAGGACTGGAAAGGCTGATGAAAAGGGATATGGCAGAAATAATGAAATCACATGGAGGGGTGAGAGGTGAGAATGGAATGAATTTTTCCCCAATCACTGACAAGAAAGACAATTTATGAGAATTAACTAACCTTACATTTCCATATGAAATTATTATGTAAAGTTTATTTCCAACATAGGCTAAAAACCACGGAGTATCAGAAAGAGGATGATCCTAGGAACTTTTGACCTTTGGTCAAGATTCTGAATAAATTGATAAATTTATTGATAATTAGTATTACCATTATTGATCACCATTATTCTGAATAAGTTGATAAATTTCTAGGATTACCCTTAATCCTGATACAGTGAGAAGAGGGGTGAAGGAAAAGGAACTCATTGAATCTGACTGGAGGTATCTGTGCCTCGCGTGTTGGACCCACTTTTACCCTGGAAGGATCCATCTCTGAAACAGTCCTTCCCACGTGTCAGAGACAGAATTATCTAAGAATCTTCACCTGTTGCAGGAATAGGAGTAACTCAAGTGGTTTTGGAGAAGGAAATGGCACCCCACTCCAGTATTCTTGCCTGGAAAATCCCATGGACAGAGGAGCCTGGTGTGCTATACAGTCCATGGGGTTGCAAGAGTCAGATACAACTTAGTGACTGAACCACCAAGTAGTCTTATGGGATGTCTGTGCATCTTTTTTGATGTATGGAGAAGTTTGGATCCTGTCCTTTTATTAAAAAACTATCTATCATTTGTTCTTTCATTCATTCACTCACTCATTTCTTCTAGAAATATTTATGGTGAGTGCACTAATGCCAGGCACTATTCTGGGTGCTAGATACCACAACACATCCAGGGTCCTCACCTCTGCCTTCTCAGTGCAGAAGAGCTAATGAGGAAGCTGCCCATTCTGTTGTGTAGGTGGACAGATCTGACCAAGAGCTCTCCTTTCCCTCACGTTTAAAATCAAGTGTTTAGAGCAAAGTCACGAAATACCTGTTTCCCTGTTCAGTTCAGTTCAGTCACTCAGTCACATCTGACTCTTTGAGACCCCATGGACTGTAGCACGCCAGGCTTCCCTGTCCATCACCAACTCCCGGAGTTTACTCAAACTCATGTCCATTGAGTCAGTGATGCCATCCAACCATCCCATCCTCTGTCATCCCCTTCTCCTCCCACCTTCAATCTTTCCCAGCATCAGGGTCTTTTCCTTCACCATCATCCATCAGAGGGCAGACAGACTGAAAACCGCAATCACAGAAAACTAACCAATCTAATCACATGGACCACAGCCTTATCTAACTCAATGAAACTTTGAGCCATGCTGTGTAGGGCCACCCAAGACAGACGGGTCATGGTGGAGAGTTCTGACAAAATGTGGTCCACTGGAGAAGGGACTGGCAAGCCACTTCAGTATTCTTGCCTTGAGAATGCTATGAACAGTATGAAAAGGCAAAAAGATAGGACACCGAAAGATAAACTCCCCAGGTCGGTAGGTGCCCAGTATGCTCCTGGAGATCAGTGGAGAAATAACTCCAGAAAGAATGAAGAGATGGAGCCAAAGCAAAACAACACCCAGCTGTGGATGTGACTGGTGACAGAAGCAAAGTCTGATGCTGTAAAGAGCAATACTGCACAGGAACCTGGAATGTTAGGTCCATGAATCAAGGAAGATTGGAAGTGGTCAAACAGGAGATGGCAAGAGTGGACGTTGACATTTTAGGAATCCGCATGCTAAAATGGACTGGAAAGGGTGGATTTAACTCAAATGACCATTATATCTACTACTGTGGGCAAGAATCCCTTAGAAGAAATGGAGTAGCCATCATAGTCAACGAAAGAGTCTGAAATGCAGTACTTGGATGCAATCTCAAAAAGGAAAGAATGATCTCTGTTCATTTCTAAGGCAAACCATTCAATACCACAGTAATCCAAGTCTATGCCCCAACCAGTTTCCATGTTACTGTCTGTCAAAGGGAGAAATGAATAAGGTACATTTTATTGGTCTTGCCAAATTGCTGCCTGTTAACTTCAGAAGTATTCCACAGATGTGAACCAAGTGTTTGTGAGCTATTGCAGCTTCCTAGTTAGATGGAATGTTACATGTCAGAGAGCCCTGGGAAGATTGGTTCCTTTAGGGAGATAGCTTTAAGGGGGATCACCGTAACTCGGCCACAGCTGACAGCTTTGGATACATGCTTCAATAGCAGAACTTAATGTCTCCTGTGATTTATTTCACAGAAAACTCTCTGTATGTGGAATTCAAGAGGACTGTATCTATCAGGATCAAAACATCATGCTTGGAGTTACCATTAAGTGTTTCACAGACTTGTGGGACCAGATTAATCAAAAGAATAACCAGTGGATTTTTTTTAAGATGATTACATTATAGATATAAAATCTTCACTGTCAATCTTTTCCTCTAGATTACTAGTTAAGTTAGTAATATCTAATGAAGGCCCTATGTCACATTAGACTGCTTAGCACTATGGCGGTTTCAAGATACCCAACAGAAGATTCCTTGTGTTTTCTGTACTGTTAGGTATGCAGAGAGACGAGATATGTGGTGTTGACCCACAAAACTTGTAATGTGGCTTGTGAAATGACGAGCAGACACAGAAGGATCTCTGATAAGTGTTCAGTAAATCATTGGAATGGGGAATGTGTGTCTGTGGCCCTGGGCAGGATTCATATGAATGAAGCCAGGTGATAAAAGAGTATCCCATGCAGGGGTCAATACAGAGAGGGTTAACTCAAGCCCAGGTGACATTTTAATTAGGGAATAATATAAAGGCAGGTTGGAATCACTCTGGGTGGTTTTGAGAATCACGCTTAAGAATTTGGACACGATTTTCATCAGGAAAATGTAACCACAGACTTAGATCAGGCCAGATATCAGTTTGTTCCGTTTAATTCTAAATTCACAACTTTGAGCCTACTCAAGAAAAAGACCTATTTTGAAAGGTAGTAAAAATACATTTCTGTATGTTCCTTTTTTCTTCACAGGTTCTTTCTTGCAGGATTTTCTTTCCATAAGAATAAAGTTAAATCAAGCAAGTGATTCTTCTGACTCTTGTTAGAACAGAATCTATGGTCAGTGATAACCTATTCTAACACACTGTAAGAAGTACTGAGCATTCAGTGGTTTAGTGTACTTTTAGGCAGCAGAGATATGAAAGATGCAAATGTGCAAAGGCATTCTTGGGACTAGAATATATCTAGACACTAATAAGATTTCAAAAAAATTTCATTTTATGCACATTGTTTTCAATAGATATATTTTTCACTTTGTGATGGTAATATGCAGTATTAAAACACTTTAAAAACTAAATATTCTCTACTTTTTTTTTTAATGACTAGCCAAAAAAGGGTCCAAATTTCGAGACTGGTTGGACTGCGGTAGTATGGAGATAAAGCCCAATGTTGTTGCTATGGAAATTTTAGCATATTTAGCGTATGAAACGGTGGCACAGGTAAGAGCTTGAATCTATCGTATCAAGCTGTATGTAGCTGCTTTCCCCTTATTGCTGTCCATGATCAATTCTTCCGCCTGCTGCTCTACCAGGGCTAACAGCCACGAGTTCTCTTCTATGATAATCTCAGTATTTGCTGAAATTTAGGTCAATTAATGTTTCTTTGCATCCTCAGCTCCTGTGGGTGTTAAGCAAAAGTGACTGTTTCTTGCAACTTTAGCCAAACCAGAAACCATCCTTGCATAGTTTTCCTCAACATTGAATTCCAAGTACACATCTCTCTTGCTTAGAGATTATTTATGAACTTTGAAAAATAACTCTCTAGAAATGTACAATTCACTGAGTGCTTACCAAAACCTAAGTCTGGAATCACTGTCCTCCAGTAGTTTCTCAAAGCCTGGTTCTCAGACTGCAAGCATCAGCTTCCCCTTGGTTCTTGTCTGAAATGTAAATTTCTCAGCTACGTCCTAGAGCAGCCCTACCGAATTTATTATTGACTCTCAGAGCTTGGAACCCAGAAATCTGTATTTTAAAATGTTTCCCTGGAGATTATAAACTTTGAGAACCACTCTACTAGGAGGTCAGAATATATCCTTTATGTTCATGGGTAGGTCCACTTACCAGCCATGAAAGCATACATTTATGTCCACAATACAGATTTTTTTCGGCAGACTATCTTACTAATAACATTTGGGATATAATTGCTTGTATGTAGTTTTACCGTTTTAGTCACCTTGGTGATTATTTCCGGCTCTGTGACTTTCTTATTCTGATCTTCTAGTTAGTGGATCTGGCTCTTCTTGTGAGGCAGGACCTGGTAACCAAGGCAGGAGACCCCTTCAGCCATGCCATTTCTGCCACCTTCATTCAGTACCACAACTCTGCTGAGGTAAGTATTTAAAAATCTGGCTTTGACATGTCTGTGGATTTTTTTTTCCCCTCATGTCTGGTATTTACATTAGTAGTTCTAAGAAAAAGATTATGTAGGAATATGTAGCCTTCAGTCACAGAATTTTAATACATTCAACATTCAAACAAATACCTACTATGTTTCAGGCCCTAACAGTCCACTTAATGCAGTGATTTTATCACCTTCTCTTAGCCTTATTTAACATTCCTGGCCCTTCAGTGAAAGAGTACCTCTCATTTCCAAGGGAGATGAACACTTGGTTTAGTTAACTAAATAACATGGAGAAAAGTTATGTATGTAATTTTTGCTTCTAAGATGAAAGGATTATTTTATTCAAGTAATAATAATTCCTGGCATTGTTGATAGTTGGACTTTCTAGTTATGGATCCATCTCTCAACATGATTTAAAGAAATAGGGCTCCGTGTATCCTTTGTGGTTTGATTGATCCGATCATGTAAAAATCACATCCTTTCTACATTCAGTTTTTGTTGCTGGGATCCCCACCTGTGGGGACTGTGAAGTCTTCTTGCCAACTTTAAGGCTTTGTATAATAAGTGTCTATTATTTCTGGCATAAAAAATAATTGCTGTAAACAGCGTGTGCCTAAAAACTAGAAATGTAACATCTAGTTAATGAATTTGCAAATAATCTGACTTTTTTATTTTTTACACTAACATACACATCAGTTTCATATAATTCAACCTAATGACCATAAAGAGGGCAGCAAGGAGGTTTGGTTAACATTCACATGTATAATGTGAAGTGACCCTCAGATCAAGTTAGGTGAAACCTATAACCTGAAAATGGCTACTAAGCCCCTTTGAGAATCTGAAGAAAACCATAAATCCTTTCTCCATAAATAGATTTGTGCATTTTGTATACAACGTCAGGGCATTCAAAGACTCTCTGAAACCATTCTATGAATATAAAGGATCTGTGAACCCATTGGACTCCAAATTTAAGTGTCTCTGCTCTAAGATACTTATGAGATATATAAAGATATATGCTTGTATCTTATTACAAGCCAAAAGTATGACATCTTTTTTATGCCCCTTGTGGAACCAGATTGGCTTAGAACTAAAGTATGAATTAAAATGTTTATGCCCATTAAAAATCCATTTTTTTTCTTGAAAAAGACTATACTTCATTATCAGTGAACATGCTTTAAAAGTCCCTAAAGCACACCCAGTTGATTAAACAGTATCTGTTTTCTTTATGTTACAAACCCAAATTATGATGTCAAAGAACACCCTTTAAACTGTCTTTGGTACACGTTCACTTTATGAATATGTGTATAAGTATGCTTTTCATTAACATCATACAAATTTGTTGTAGCATTTCTAATTAAAGAAATTTACAGTGAACATAACAAGCCTAGTTTTCCCTTAACATTCGAGGGATTGCTTACGTGGCTAGGAAAACTGTATATCCCCCCAACTTTCTTGATTCTCCAGGGGGCCAAGCTACCCTGGGCAGTGCTCAGCAACCACAGCTGCTGCTCCCAGCTACCCAGCAGTAAAGAAAGATGGTTTGTATGTGTTGAACTTCCTGGGCTCTCTGGGAGGTGGGAGCAGGAGTGTCAGAAAGCTTCCTGGCTAAATACGTTCATACAAGCCTCCAGCATTTCCCTGGCCTGCCAGACACCCCTCGTCCAGTGTGACTGGTGGTCAAAATGAACATTCGGAGGGACTGGAAGTCTTTCTGCCCTTTATTACCTGACTCAACACACAAAAATGACCACTCTAGGCCAGGAATCCTATTTATCAGCATTGCAGGTCAGCAAGCACAATTGAGGGCCTGCTTTAGGGACTTTACCACGATAGGTATCACTGGAGGCTCTGGAGACTAATATGATCTGTAGTCAGGGAGATAGAACATTCTGCAAAACAAACAAAGCAGTAAATGAACAAACAGACAATTCAAGATTTTATGTACTGATTTCCAAATGAGTGTCATAGACAGAAAGTTCAGAGATAAAAGCAACTCCCTAATTATAATGAAAGAAGACTTCAGAAAGGAAGTTGAGTGTTAAAGAAAAGACTTTGATGAGATGGTAAAAGTGGGGAAAATACTGTAGGCTTTGGAGGCAGTGTAAGTGGAGTTGTACTGGGGGGGAAAAACCTGATTAAAATATTCAAGCCAAGGACTCATTGAGAAGGAAAGTAAGAAAATGAAGGCCTTAGATGCTTAGGGAAGGAAGAATTGAAAGTTTCTTGGCTAAAAAGTGATGAGTTCAAAAGGGTATTTTAAGAAGATCCAAATGGAGGTGCTATGTACAGTCAATTGGATTGGAAATACAAAGCATGGAATTAATCACATGCATTCTATTTTAATAATTGTCAATTCTCAAACACTAACCGTATAAAGAACTGAGCCAGTTAAGCTTAAGATTCTCAGATTATCAAGGTTAATATTAATTTGAGTTAATTTTCCAGATTTTTTTTCAAACATATGGTTTATATTCTGGAAGTAATGATCTCTAGGAATTACCTTGTTTTTCCTAAGAGCAACTCATGCCACATTAGCTTTATTCCTTCTTGTTTGATGTTTCTAGGCAAGCAGATCAAAGAAATACTCTTAAAAACAGTATCTGAATTTCAGCAAAATGTTTTACAAAGTTTAGCATAATTTTTAAAATACATACAAAGAACTGTAGGTCAGTAGATACCATGGTTATTACAGTTGATAGGATCGGGAAAATATAGATTTATAATACCATATATGAAAAAGACTTATTTGCCTATAAGTTTCTTATAATGATAAATAATAAATATTGTGATGGTACTGAAAAGGAAACATCACAGTATTTTTTGTTTTGTTTCAGTGTCTAGGCACCATCCTAGAGGATGGACATTGACAAAGTGGAGTCTATCTAAAGGAGAGTAATAGGGGTGGGAGGAAGACCCTGAAAGCATGTCTCATGGTAGGTGGTAGAAGGAACTTGAGGTGTTTGACCTGTAGAAGAGAAGAGGCTGTGAGATAGACAGTCTTCAAATATTTGAAGGACCTCCAACAAGAGAGAGAGAACAGACTTGCAGGCGTAGTCAAAGAAAGAGGGTAGATATGAAGGATATTCTGAAGGAAGGAAGAAACGAGGTGTTGGAAGAGCTAGAGATAAATCTACAGTGACCCTAAAGCGCTGAGTTTGAGTTACTTCACCTTGAAATGAAGGCTGGTCACCATGATACAGAGAATGTCTGAAAGGCATCCTGTTTGGAAAGTTTAGAACTTCCTTTTGAGTACTTTTGAAATACTGACAAAACTTCTCAGTAAAAATATCTGTATCTGACTGAATCAGCAGAAATTTTGGAAGCTGTATCTGAGGAATCCTAATTTTTATCTGAATGATCAGACAGATTAGAAATTAATATATTTAGATCTTTAGGGGCAAGATGATGGCATCGTTTCTGTGGACTGGATAATAATAAATTGGGTTTTTATATTTGTAACTTTCAAATATTATTGAATTCATGAGCTAACTAAACAAAATGTTAGTAGAAGTTCTGGTTGCCTGATTTCAGAGCCACATCTCTTTGAACAGGGGTCTTGCTTGAAGCCCTATCCAGACTCTCCTGAGAACACACCTCCTCCCACACCAACAGCTCCGTCCGCGGGCTCACAGCACTCGGGGAAGGCCGCATCGGGATCCCTAGGGAATGGGAGTGCTGGACAAGACTCAGCTAAGACCAAACAAAGGAAAAGAAAAAAGGTTAATTATATTTTTCTATTTCTTTTTCTTTCTTTTTTCTTTTTGGTACAAAGAAGAGAGATCTTGGGGCTTCCCTGGTAGCTCAGCTGGTAAAGAATCCGCCTGCAATGTAGGAGATCCTGGTTCAATTCCTAGACTGAGAAGATCCCCTAGAGAAGGGATAGACTACACACTCCAGTATTCTGGAGCTTCCCTGATGGCTCAGATGGTAAAGAATCCACCTGCAATGTGGGTGACCTGGGTTTGATCCCTGGGTCAGGAGGATCCCTGGAGGAGGGCATGGCAATCCACTCCATTATTCTTACCTAGAGAATCCCCATGGACAGAGGAGCCTGGTGGGCTACAGTCCACGGGGTCACAAAGAGACGGACGTGATTGAGTGGCTAAGCGCAGCACAGTACAGGGAGATCTTACTGAGTTCACAGGTATGGAAAATGTGTTCTGTTTTTCTCATTAATTAGATTTTTAGAAGCAGCCAATTTACAGCAAGATATTAATGTTTTCTAATATTTTATTATAAAAATTTTCAAGCATACAAAAAAGTTAAAAGAATTGTAGAGTGAATACCATATATCTATCATCTGATTCTGCAATTAAAATTTTACCATGCTTAGTACATTTACTATATGTAAATCTGATTATTCTTTTATCCATCCACCAGTTCTTTTTTTTTTTTTTTTGATACATTAAAAGGTAAGCTGCTGGCCTCAGTATAATTCATGCCAAAACACATAATTTTGTATAATGTATACATTATAAAGAAACTTATAATGTATACATTATACCTTTTTTTAAATGGTAAAGTTTATATACAGTGTACCACTCAGTTCTTAAGTATACCATTTGCTGAATTTTTACAGATAGATGAATTCATTGTTTTCTGATACCCACTCAAGATAAAAAAAGAACATTACGATCAGTTCAGAAAATTTTTTCACACCTCTTCAGGCAATCCCATCACCATCCCCAGAAAAGCAACCATTGTTCTGACTTTTTAGTTTTCTCTCTTCTGGAGCATCATACAAAGAGAATATAATGCGTATACTCTCTTGTGTGAAATTTCTTTCACTCAGGGTATTTTTAAAGCTTATGTTTTTAAGTACAAATGTAATTTATTCTTTATTGATGAGTGAGTTGCTTGTATATCAGTTTACTCATTTTCATTTTGGTAGTTAGGCTATTTCCAGTTTTGGGGGTATTATGAATAAACCTGTTACTAGCATTATTGTACAAATCTTTATAGACAAATGCTTTCATTTTTCGTAGGTAAATGAAATTGCTAGCTAGAAATGAAATTACTGGATCATAGAGTAGCTATGTGTTCAGTTTTTAAAGAAACTACAAGAGCTTTTCCCCAAATGATTATATCATTTTATCCAAAGCTGCAGTAATCACAACAGTATGCTACTGGCCCAAAAAGAGAAATAGAGATCACTGGGGCAAGACAGAAAGCCCAGAGATAGACCCACGCGCCTGTACTTAACCAATCTATGACAAAGGAGGCAAAAACATGTGATAAAATGGAGAAAAGCAACAAGCAATGTTGGGAAAACTGGATAACTCCGTGTGAAAGCATGAAATTAGAACGCTCTCTAACGCTATACACAAAAACTCAAAATGGATTAGAGACCTAAATGTAAGACCAGATATATAAAATTCTTAGGGGGAAATACTAGGTAGAACACTGTCTGGTATAAACAAGATCTATTTTGATCTACCTCATACGGTAACGAAAGTAAAAATAAACAAATGGGACCCACTTAAACATAAAAGCTTTTGCACAGCAAAGGAAACCATGAACAAAATGAAAAGACAGCCCACAGAATGGGAGAAAATATTAGCATCCACTGTTTTTAATCACATGTCAGAAGATTTTGTAGCTTTTTTGTGTGTGTTTGTAATATGCTGTTTTTCTCTGGATGTTTTCAAAATCATATCTTTATTTTTGATTTTCAGCAGTTTGACCATGATATCCATAGATATGGTTTTCTTTTGCATTTTTTCCGTTTAGAATTCTCTGAACCTCTTGAAAATTGAATACTTTTAAATTGAGGGGGGAATTATCAGCAATTATTTCTTAAGCTATTTTGCCTGCCTCGTGTTCTCTCTTCTCCCCTTCTGAGATTCCAGGTATATTTTCGTCAGTTACTTTGATATTGTTCAACGTGTATCTGAAGCTCTGTTTAATTTCCTTTTCAATCTTTTCTCTCTGTTCTTCAGGTTGAATAACTTCTGTTGATCTTCCCTTATGTTCCAAACTCTATCTAATTTCAGTTCAATCTTAACACTCATCCATTAATGTCTGATATTTTGTTTTACAGTTTTATAATTTCCTTTTGATTTTGTTTTATAGTTTATTGTTATTTTTTATTATTTATTACAACTTCTTTTATTTCATAATAGCTGTTTTAAAATTCGCATATGATAAATTAAATATCTGGATTGTTTTGAACTCCATTGAGTATAAGTCACACTTTCTTCTAGTAATTTTAAATTATACCCTGAAAATTGTGAGTTATATATTGTAGGGATTTCAGGTTCTATAATATTCCTATGAGAAGAGTTGGTGTTGGTGGTGTGTTCATATGTATGTTAAGCAGACTGTTTACTCTTCTAGATGGATTGTTTTGAACTCCATTGAGTATAAGTCACACTTTCTTCTAGTAATTTTAAACTATACCCTGGAAATTGTGAGTTATATATTGTAGGGATTTCAGGTTCTGTAATATTCCTATGAGAAGAGTTGGTGTTGGTGGTGTGTTCATATGTATGTTAAGCAGACTGTTTACTCTTCTAGATGGAACTCTATGAACTCCAAACTCAAACTCCTCTTCAGCAGCTAGACGCTCTCTTGCTTTATTTAGTTTAACTTGGTTTCTTGGATTCAGTCCCACAAAGGAATAGCTTAGAAATTTGTCAAAGATTTGGGTAAAATTTATACACTTAATATTTGTCTTCCTTTCTTTGATTCTGTCCTTTTTTGGGATTTTCTTTTTCTCTTTATACCTACTGTGGTTGCCCTGAACTTTGATCTATAGTTCTTCATGCCTCTAAGGTCCCCTGACCCTATACTGACTAGGGCCTACCCTTAGGCTTAAACAGAAAACCAACCCATAGCCATTCCCTTCTCCTGTATATAGTACTCGCCCTTTCAGTTTTTGTCCGGGTTAGATCACTCTTGCTTTCAGGTACTTGTTTTTTATAATTTGTCCAAAATTTATACTTTTCTCTACAAGTTGGTTGGCATAGTAGAAACTATTTGCCACTACTAGTAGTGGAACTGTGGCAAGATATAATCTTATAATTGATGGTAAGCAGATTTAAATTTCATCCTCATATCTGGATTCCCCCTTTTATTTTCAGAATGACAGGTCTCAGTGCTTATTTATTATGGGAAACTCTGAACTATAAGGAACTTCTGTATTATAAAGTAGTTCTAAAGAATTTCGGCTATAGTGCTCTCCAACTCATTCAGTAACTAAAACTAGAGTAGTAAAATATTACTTAAGGACCTCTTCAGTGGATTTGCTTTACAAACTATGTAGAAATTTATAATTAACCTGGTAATTATGCATACGTAAAATAATTGCTTTTTAAATTTACTTATCCATATCTTCTACATTCAAGAAAGTGAAAGTGTTAGTTGCTCGGTTGTACCATCCCCATGGAAAGAAATGCAAAAAGGCAAAATGGCTGTCTGAGGAGGTCTTACAAATAGCTGTGAAAAGAAGAGAAGCGAAAAGCAAAGGAGAAAAGGAAAGATATTGCCATCTGAATGCAGAGTTCCAAAGAATAGCAAGGAGGAATAAGAAAGCCTTCCTCACAATCAATGCAAAGAATTAGAGGAAAACAACAGAATGGGAAAGAATAGAGATCTCTTCAAGAAAATTAGAGATACCAAGGAAATATTTTGTGCAAAAATGGGTTCAATAAAGGACAGAAATGGTATGGACCTAACAGAAGCAGAAGATATTAAGAAGAGGTGGCAAGAATACACAGAAGAACTGTACAAAAAAGATCTTCACGACCCAGATAATCATGATGGTGTGATCACTCACCTAGAGCCAGACATTCAGGAATGTGAAGTCAAGTGGGCCTTAGGAAGCATCACTACGAACAAAGCTAGTGAAGCTGATGGAATTCCAGTTGAGCTATTTCAAATCCTGAAAGATGATGCAGTGAAAGTGCTCCACTCAATATGTCAGCAAATTTGGAAAACTCATCAGTGGCCACATGACTGGAAAGGGTCAGTTTTCATTCCAATCCCAAAGAAAGGCAATGCCAAAGAATGCTCAAACTACCTCACAATTGCACTCATCTCACACGCTAGTAAAGTAATGCTCAAAATTCTCCAAGCCAGGCTTCAGCAATACGTGAACCGTGAACTTCCAGATGTTCAAGCTGGTTTTAGAAAAGTCAGAGGAACCAGAGATCAAATTGCCAACATCTGCTGGATCATCGAAAAAGCAAAAGAGTTCCAGAAAAACATCTATTTCTGCTTTATTGACTATGCCAAAGCCTTTAACTGTGTGGATCACAATAAACTGTGGAAAATTCTGAAAGAGATGGGAATATCAGACCACCTGACCTGCCTCTTGAAAGACCTATATGCCAATCAGGAAGCACTGGTTAGAACTGGACATGGAACAACAGACTGGTTCCAAATAGGAAAAGGAGTATGTCAAGGCTGTATATTGTCACCCTGCTTATTTAACTTATATGCAGAGTACATCGTGAGAAACGCTGGGCTGGATGAAGCACAAGCTGGAATCAAGATTGCCAGGAGAAATATCAATAACCTCAAATATGCAGATGACAGCACCCTTATGTCAGAAAGTGAAGAGGAACTCAAAAGCCCCTTGATGAAAGTGAAAGAGGAGTGTGAAAAAGTTGGCTTAAAGCTCAACATTCAGAAACTAAGATCATGGTATCTGGTCCCATCACTTCATGGGAAATAGATGGGGAAACAGTGTCAGACTTTATTTTTCTGGGCTCCAAAATCACTGCAGATGGTGACTGCAGCCATGAAATTAAAAGACGCTTGCTCCTCGGAAGGAAAGTTATGACCAACCTAGATAGCATGTTAAAAAGCAGAGACATTACTTTGCCAACAAAAGTCCATCTAGTCAAGGCTATGGTTTTTCTAGTGGTCATATGCGGATGTGAGAGTTGGACTGTGAAGAAAGCTGAGTACCGAAGAATTGATGCTTTTGAACTGTGGTGTTGGAGAAGACTCTTGAGAGTCCCTTGGACTGCAAGGAGATCCAGCCAGTCCATCCTAAAGGAGATCATTCCTGGGTGTTCATTGGAAGGACTGATGCTGAAGCTGAAACTCCAGTACTTTGGCCACCTCATCTGAAGAGTTGACTGATTAGAAAAGACCCTGATGCTGGGAGGGATTGGGGGCAAGAGGAGAAGGGGACGACAGAGGATGAGATGGCTGGATGGCATCACCGACTCGATGGACATGAATTTGAGTAAACTCTGGGAGTTGGTGATGGACAGGGAGGCCTGGCGTGCTGCGATTCATGGGGTTGCAAAGAGTTGGACACACCTAGCGACTGAACGCAACTGAACTGATCCAAC